>NC_084989.1:24533326-24578326 GCF_963691925.1 Scomber scombrus
TGTCACAGTCTATAAGTTCTGTACCATTCCCAATAGTCCAAGCTGTTCTGAAGCTTCCTAATTACCCTGATTCATTGGGAACAGCTGTTGTAATCAACTCAACAGGTGACAAACAGCAGCAGTCATGGCTCAGACGAAGGAGCTCACTGAGGATCTGCGGCTGCTCACAAGTCAGAAAAGGGCGATAAGGCCACATCTAAATCTCCAGTGGCTAAAGTGCAAAGTATTATTAAAAAATACAAGACGTTCTGCACTGTGGAAAATCTCAGAGGACGTGGTCGGAAGCCCAAAGTGACACCTGTGCTGGCCAGGAGGATAATAATAATAATAATAATAATAATAATAATAATGCATTTTATTTTAACGCCTTTCAAAGCACTCAAGGACTCCTTACAAGGCTCATAAAACACAACAACAGAACATCAAACAATGTAAATCAGGTAACATTTAGTACAAAGATAAAGAAATAACTATGAATGTGACTATAAAGTGCATCAGTACAATAAATAAGCAAGAACATGATGCATAGTTAGTGTGAGACAGAGTATGCAGCTCTGAATAGGAGCGTTTTCAGGCGGGATTTAAAGGTGGAAACAGAGTCAGAAGTGTGAATGTCTGGTGGGAGAGAGTTCCTGAGGCGGGGGGGGGCAGATCCGCTGAAGGCTCTTGACCCATGATGGTAGTTAAGTTGGCAGATGGGGCAAAGAGCTGGTTGGCGGAGGAGGATCGGAGAGTTCGGGAAGGTGTGTAGATGTGAATCAGTTCAGAGAGATATGATGGTGCCAGGTTGGGAAGGATCTTGTAAGTGAGGAGTAGAATAGTGAGAGAGGATCACCACCAAGTCCATCCTGGTGTATCGGGGCTCTGCTGGTGGCAACAGTCCAACGGACACGGCACACTGCTGGGTCCCACGGACGCAGACCAAGGAGGACGCCACTTCTCCAGATAAGGCACACAAAAGCCCGCTTGGCCTTTGCAAATGCTCATCTGGACAAAGAAGAAGAATTCTGGTCTTCTGTTTCATGGTCAGATGAAACAAAAATGTAATTGTTTGGCCACAATGATGTATCCTTCATTTGGCGTAAACAAAGAGAAGCCTTCAACCCTCAGAACACCATCCCCACTGTCAAACATGGTGGTGGGAACCTAATGCTTTCGGGGTGTTTTTCAGCCAATGGACCAGGGAACCTAATCACAGTAAACGGCACCATGAAAAAAGAGCAATACATCAAGATTCCCAACAACAACATCAGGCAGTCTGCAGAGAAACTTAGCCTTGGGCACCAGTGGACATTTCAGCACGACAACGACCCAAAACACACAGCAGAAGTGGTGAAGAAATGGTAAGCGGACAACAACATTAACGTTTTGCAGTGGCCCGGCCAGAGTCCTGACGAGAATCTGTAGAGGGAGCTAAAGATCAGGGTGATGGCAAGGAGACCCTCCAACCTGAAAGAGTTGGAGCTCATCACTAACGATGAATGGGCAAAAATACCAGTGGAGACAAAAAGCTGGTCAGCAATTATAGGAAGCGTTTGATTGCTGTTATAGCCAATAAAGGCTTTTCTATTGATTATTGAGAAGGATATGAACCACAATGATGCCTCTTATACATCGTCTTATTATCTTCTGGGAGGCGCCTGTCTGTCATTTCCAATCAAGAAGAAACTTGCTGGTTTGATTAAAAGTAACTTTAAGTCAATTTGTCAGGGGTATGAATAATTTCGGGCTTGACTCTATCTATCTATCTATCTATCTATCTATCTATCTATCTATCTATCTATCTATCTATCTATCTATCTATCTATCTATCTATCTATCCATCCATCCATCCATCCATCCATCTATCTATCTGTCCATCTATCCATCTATCTATCTATCTTTCTATCTATCTATCTATCTGTCCATCTATCTATCTATCTATCTATCTATCTATCTGTCCATCTGTCCATCTGTCCATCTATCTATCCTTCCATCTATCTATCCATCCATCCATCCATCCATCCATCCATCCATCTATCTATCTATCTATCTATCTATCTATCTATCCTTCTATCCTTCTATCCTTCTATCCATCCATCCATCCATCTATCTATCTATCTATCCATCCATCTATCCATCTATCCTTCTATCTATCTATCTATCCTTCTATCCATCTATCCATCTATCTATCCGTGCGTTCTCAGCTCTGAATTGGAAACCATCTGTTAGTGTTCAGTTGAAGATGGATTGGAGATCACAGAGTGGGGCTTTGGCAGTGTTTCTCTTCTTCTTCTTCTGTTTTATAATAATAGTCGCTCTCCGGAGACAAACAGCAGCACGGCTGTTTACTGTTTTAAAGGTCAGAGGTCAGGACTGCTCGCCGGTCATCCGCTGCCTTCCTGTCGTTTTTTAACACGTACAGTTCTTTCTCTGCGTTTGACTTTTTAACCTTTTCGTTCGATCGTCGCTTTCGTTCGTTCATTCTCTCGCTCGCTGTGTTCTGAGGGTTTGTATGATTTTATTCACCGCTGTTGAGAGTTTTCCAAATAATATGATCAGGCAGCCATTACTCACCCAAATGCTTCTGCCCAGCAGCGGTCAAACGTGATGAATGATTCTCCAGAATCGCTCTGTTTACCGTTTCGTCTCCGGCTGCTGACTCTGACACTCCGAACTGCAGCGCCTCAGTTTTCTCCTTACAACACTGTGATGTATTTAATGTTATTACTACACGCAGAGTGGTTCTGCTTTTAACCCTTCCTGTTGTCCTCGAGTCAAGGAAGGAAGGAAGGGAGAAGGGAGGAAGGAAGGAAGGGAGGAAGGATTGGAGAAGGAAGAAGGAAGGAAAGGAGGGAGGAAGGAAGGAAGGAAGGGAGGAAGAAGGAAGAAAGGAAGGAAGAAGGAAGAAAAGGAGGGAGGAAGGAAGAAGGAAGGAAGGAGGGAGAAAAGAAGGAAAGGAGGAAGGTAGGAGGGAGGGAGAAAAGAAGGAAGGTAGGAGGGAGGGAGGAAAGAAGGAAGGACATAGGAAAGAAGGAAGGGAGGAAGGTAAGGTGGAGGGAAGAATGAAGGAAGGAAGGGAGGAAGGTATGGGGGAGGAAAGAAAGAGAGAAGGAAGGAGGGAGGAAGGACAGACGGAAGGAAGGAAGGGAGGAAAGAAGGAACAGTCAAAACAGACGAGGTCAATTTGACCCGGGAGGACGACACAAAGGTTAAAGGAAACTTAAAGAAACTGTATCGTGCTGCCGTGTGTAAAGAGGCAAAGCTTCATAATTCATAACTAGTTTCTAAATGATGGAAGAAAGATTAAAAGAGTTTGTAAGTTAAACCTTGAGTTTAATCAATGCTTTCAGTTTAATTACAGTTTTATACAGTATTTAATTAATCATGTAAAGTGATATTATAGGTGAGTTGGAGAGTGTGATCGCTGCAGCAAGAATTAAATGTTTCAATACGTTTAAGTTGCAGAATATCAACATTTATACAATACCTATCAACGGGAAAGTGAGGACTAACATCCACATTAGGAGGAAGTGAGTTTACTTGGAAATTAGCTGAATTGCACAAAGTTGCAGAAGCATTCAAGCAGCAGAGACTTGTGTTCACGTCTCGTTTCAACCAACAAAATGATGCATTTTTAATGGGACATCAGGATATCTGCAGACGTTTCTCTGGCAGTAAAACTTCCCCTGACCCTCACCACACCTTAACCACATAAATCATCATTACTCAGCTGATAAAAGACACTAATGCAGCTTTAAATGTCATCAACAGATTCAACATTTCAACAGAAATGAACATTACCAATGTTTTATTCTTCTTTTAACCCTCCTGTTGTCCTCGAGTCAAGGAAGGAAGGTAGAAGGAAGGATGGAAGGAAAGATGGAAGGAAGGAAGGAAGGAAAGATGGAATGAAGGAAGGAAGGAAGGAAGGATGGATGGAAGGGAGAAAGGAGGGAGGGAGGAAGGAAGGAAGGAAGGGAGGAAAGGAACGAAGGAAGGGAGGAAGGAAAGGAAGGAAGGACGGAGGAAAGAAGGAAGGTAGGAGGGAGAAAGGAAGGGAGGAGGGAAGGAAAGGAGGACAGGAAATAAGGAAGGGAGCAAGGAAGGAAGGATGGAAGGGAGGAAGAAGAAGGAAAGGATGGAAGGGAGGAAGAAAGAAGGAAAGGAGGGAGGAAGGAAGGAAAGGAAAGAAGGAAGGAGGGCAAGAAGGAAGGAAAGATGGAAGGAAGGACGGAATGATAGAAGAAGGAAGGAAGGAAAGAAGGAACAGTCAAAACAGACGGGGTCAATTTGACCCGGGAGGACGACAGGAAGGTTAATTTAACGTTACGTAGCGTTCAGGAGGAGCGGCCGTCACCTCTGCTCCTTCAGATTATCTGATTTTGGAAACAAACGGAGGATTTTGTTTCCAGCCTCAGCAGGAATCTCCCCCCAAAACAACAGAGCTGGAAACTTTCTGCAGCTGGAAACTTTCCCACCAGGAAACAAAATAAAGCTCTGCAGATGCCATCAGTGTGTGTGTGTGTGTGCGTGTGTGTGTGTGTGTGTGTGTGTGTGTGTGTGCTGCATGTTATAGTTACTCTGCATATTTTCTGCTGTTTTCTGTGCAGCTGCAGGTCAGACGGGACGTTTCACCTCGCTTCACCCGCCTGCACACACAGAGGTTTAAATCTGATCTGAAGACTAAAGAAGAAGAAGAAGAAGGCTGATGACATCACCGGGTTGGATGACATCACACCACTAACTCTGGTGATACACTCGACGATTGTCAGGCAGGTTTCCATCTCCATGTTTTCTGGCGTCCATTAAGAAAAACAACCCAAATCTTTGGTGCGTTCAAGGATGTTTGGACGTTTCAGATTCAAGAAAATAGAAAACAGTTTGTGCAAAAGCTAAAAAAAATTTAAAAAAAGAGGGAGAAAGAAAAGAGGAGAAAAGAACAAGAGGGGAGGAAGGGAAAAAAGAAAGGGGAGATATGTGAAAGGAGAGGAAAAAGAAACAAGGAGAGGAGAAAAGGAAGAGAAGAGGAGAAGGAAAGCAGGAGAGGAAGAAAGGCGACATGGAAAAAGGGCAAAGGTGGAAAGAAGGAAAAGAGGAGAAGGGAGAAAGAAAGGATGGAAGGTGGAAAGTAAGAAAGGATGGTAGGAAACAGAAAAGGAGAGAGGAAAGAAGGGCAGGGTAAAGATGGAAATGAGGAAGAGAGCTGAAGAAAAGAGGAGAGAAAGAAAGGAGTTAGGAGAGATGGAAATGAGAGAAAAGATGAAAGAAGAAAAGGAGATTAAAAAAGAGGTGAGATAAGGAAAGGCTGATGAGAGGATGAAATGAAAAGAGGACAGTAGTGAAGGAGAAGAGAGGAGGAAAGAGGGATCAGAAGAGGAGATGAGGAGGTAAAGAGGAAGTGACGAGGTGAGGAAGAAGTGAGGAGGTGAAGAGGAGGTGAAGAGGAGGTGAGGAGGTGAGGAAGAAGTGAGGAGGTGAAGAGGAGGTGAAGAGGAGGTGAGGAGGAGGTGAAGAGGTGAAGTGAGGAAGTGAAGAGGAGATAGGTTAGGGGATGTCCGGTGAGAGACGCAGCACTTCCTGTGGGGAGAGATGACCCTGCAGAGAGACGACCTCAGAGACACTGAAGTCTAGACACACTTAATACCAGGGATTAACACACACACACACACATACACACACACACACATACATGTTTCTATAGCTGTCTTAGTGAGGACATTCATTGACAGAATCTTTAACTTTCACCTTAAAACCAGTTTGAAACCTTTGAAGGTGTCAGAAAGTGAGGACCGAACTGAATGTCCTCACTTTGCAGGTATAAAAACTGGTCCTCACAAAGATAGACATACAAGTACACACACACACACACACACACACACACACACACACACACCAAGACATTCATTGAAACAATACAGTCTTTAACTTTCACCTGAAAACCAAAATCTGAAGCCTCAAACAGACGTTGAAGGTGTCAGAAAGTGAGGAGCAGATGAAATGTCCTCACACACACACACACACACACACACACACACACACACACACACGCTGGCCTCCATGGTGTGTATGAGTCTCTGTTTGCTCTTTGATTTTTCTCCTTATCGGTGATTCTGCACCACGCTGCTCTCTGATTGTTCATGTTGACAGTTTAACCTCAAGCTGCAGGTGATTCATTAATTCACTGAAGGAGCTTTAATCAATATTTCTGCCCCTGCACAGTCTTCTCTGTCAGTGTTTAATGTGTTTGATGAACCTACAGAGAATTATCAGAGACTCTGCAGCTTAAAGTATCTCTTACATATATTTCTATAACATGTCTTCTCTGCCAGTGAGCTGAGACTCAACTATAAAGCTCCATAAAGCCGAGGTCCGAGCAGCCAGACAGCTCATTGTTTAGCTGTCCGGCTGCAACTTTCCTGTTTCAGTTCACTCTCAGCGCTCTCATAGCGTCGCTTTCAGAGAAAAAGCTGTTTTAAAAAAGTCACTTTACTTTACCTGCTCAGCACCGAACAGGCAAACAGACCCAGTTAGCTGTAGACTAGCTGGTGAACATAGTGGAGCATTTAGGATGTCTGAATCCTCCTCATTAACCCTCCTGTTGTCCTCGAGTCAAGGAAAGAAGGGAGGGAGGGAAAGGAGGAAGGAAGGAAGGAAGGAAGGAAGGAAGGAAGGGAGGAACGAAGAAGGAAGGAAGGAAGGAATGAAAGGAGGGAGGAAGGAAGTAAGAAGGAAGGAAAGGAGGGAGGGAGGAAGGAAGGGAGGAAAGGAAAGAAGGAAGAGAGGAAGGAAGGTAGGAGGGAGGAAGAAAGGAAAAGAGGAAGGGAAGAAGGAAGGAAAGAAGGACAGGAAAGAAGGAAGGGAGGAAGGTAAGGGGAGGAAAGAAAGAGAGAAGGAGGGAGGGAGGAAAGAAGGAAGGAAGGAAGGAGGGAAGGAAAGAAGGAGGAAAGAAGGAAGGAAGGAAGGAAAGAAGGAGGGAGGGAGGAAGGAAGGACAGAAGGAACAGTCAAAACAGACGGGGTCAATTTGACCCGGGAGGACGACACAAAGGTTAAGTGACATCACACTAGTCCCGTTTCCATTAAGGAAGTTTTGGGTAAATGTAGGAGGTGGGGAACTTTGCAGTATACCCAATCAGCACTGAGTCAACCTTAAGCCCCACCCAGGAGCGCTTGGAGTACATACCTCAAGGCAGGGACTCGTTTTACCCCCATTAGAGTTCCGGGAAATTGTCCTTCAGTTGCGGTTCCTGCTACAGAGACACACGCCAACGGTCACAGCCCCATAAAATCACCCCAAAGTTTCTGCAGTGGGTTAGGGTTAGTACTTGCACCTCTCGTGGGAACAGCCTCCTGAAATACACCTGGAACCTTCTGGAGGACTTACACAACCACAAGGAACAGTGGAACCTTCTCAGGGACTTGTAAGACCTCTGCAACCTGCTCAAACCATCTACAACCTCTGGATCCTCCTCTTAGACAAACACCCCTGAATCCTCAAAGGCTACAGACCACTTCAACGTACTGAAGGACCACTGGGATGTCTTTAAGGTCCACTACAGGATCGTCGATATATATGTGGAACCTTTTCCAGCCAGGAACCTCCTTGACCTGACTGTTGTCTGTTGACTGAAACCGTTTTCCAAGGTATTACCACAGGTTTTACGCATATATTTTGGGGAATTCTAGTCAATAGACTCATTTACATGAAACTATACCTCATTTTTTAGTTAAACCCTTCTGTCCTCGCTGGGCAAAGTTGACTGGAGAACACCAGGAGGGTTTAGGACCTTCGGACATTCTTCGAGGACTACTACTGCCTCCTCAGATACACTGAGGATACACGCCTTTACAACCACAAGGACCAATGCAATCTCTCGAACTACCTCTATAACCTCATCATATATGTCTGGAAACTTCTTAAAGACCTCTGCAACTTGTTCAACGATGTTTACAACCTCCTCAAATGTGAGTGGAACCTCCATAAGGACCCTAGTACCTTTACAGCTTCCTTAAATATATTGGGACTTGCTGAAGGACCACTGGAACCTTCTCAAATATGTCTGGTACCTTAAGGACCCTTATAACCTATTCGAAGACATCTACAGCCTCCTCAGGTACATCTGGAACAGCCTCAGGTACATCTGGAACCTGCCCAAGGACCTTTTCAACCACAAAGACCACTGGAATCTATTGAAGGACTTCTATAACATCCTCAAATATGCCCTGAAGGACTTCTGCAACCTGTTCAAACCATCTACAATCTCTGGAACCTCCTCAAAAACCTTATTAATCCACCCAAACACCCCTGAATCTTCAAAGGCTATTGGAAGATCGTGACAGACCACTTCCACATACTGACGGACCACTGGAATGTCTTTAAGGTTCCCTACAGGATCCTTGAATTAAACAGAACCTTCTCCTGCCAGTAACCGGACATCCTTCAAGAACACCTACTGCCTCCTCGAGTACGTTTACAAGGACCATTGGAACTTTCTCAAATATGTCTGGTACCTTAAGGACCCCTATAACCTCTTTCAGGCATCTTTAAGGACATCTACAGCCTCCTCAGATACATCTGGAACAGCCTCAAGGACCTCTGGAACCTGCTCAAGTGTATTTACAACCACATAGACCACTGGAATCTACTGAAGGACTTCTATAACATCCTCAAATATGCCCTGAAGGACTTCTGCAACCTGTTCAAACCATCTACAATCTCTGGAACCTCCTCAAAGACCTTATTAATCCACTCTAACACCCCTGAATCTTCAAAGGCTTTTGGAACGTCGTGACAGACCACTTCAACATACTGACGGACCACTGGAATGTCTTTAAGGTTCCCTACAGGATCTTTGAATTAAACAGAACCTTCTCCTGCCAGTAACCTTTTCCTGCCAGTAACCGGACATCCTTCAAGAACACCTACTGCCTCCTCGAGTACGTTTACAAGGACCATTGGAAACTTCTCAAATATGTCTGGTACCTTAAGGACCCCTATAACCTTTTTCAGGCATCTTTAAGGACATCTACAGCCTCCTCAGATACATCTGGAACAGCCTCAAGGACCTCTGGAACCTGCTCAATGGTCTTTACAACCACAAAGACCACTGGAATCTACTGAAGGACCCCTATAACATCCAAATATGCCCTGAAGGGCCTCTGAAACCTGTTCATAACCCCCATAACCTCCTGTGTAACTTTCTAAAGTGCCTAAGCAGAACTTTTTAGTGAAACTCTCTTGTTAATTCTTTGACTGAGATACATTTTCCTCACAGAACGACAGAAATGGAGACAAACAGAAGAAGTGAACTGTGACTGACGTTGAGTTTCGGGTTCATTTGTTCCACAGAAGAACAAAACAAAAGCTCAGCTCAGTGTTTAGTCTCCCACTCGCCTCTTTCCAGCACAGACAAAGAGATTCTGGGAGGGAAGCAACCACACCGAGCTGATGTGGAAATTCCTGCACTGGATTGTTTTTTAGCTGCAACCAGAGATGACTCACAGCGTGTAATCACACACACACACACACACACACACACACACACACACACACACACAAATCTCAGTACTCATATACGCCCAAACATACACATAATGAAAGCATACATACAGTACAAACATACATTCATGTATATACACGTTGTGACCTTTGAATCAACTTCTACCTGCTTTCTGAGCAGTTTGGCATCAAACACTGAACAAAAATATAAACGCAACACTTTTGTTTTTGCTCCCATTTTTCATGAGCTGAACTCAAAGATCTAAAACATTGTCTATATACACGAAATACCTTTTTCTCTCAAATATTGTTCACACATCTGTCTAAATGTGTGTTAGTGAGCACAGAGATAATCCATCCCACCTCACAGGTGTGGCATATCAAGATGCTGATTAGACAGCAGGAATCCTGCACAGGTGTTCCTTAGGCTGACCGCAATAAAAAGCCACTCTGAAATGTGCAGTTTGATTTATTGAGGTCAGTATCTAGTGTGACCACCACCGGATTCATCTCCTTCGGATGTTGAACCTTTTCTGTCAGTCCAGTGATTCTCTGTCGTTTTTATCAGTCATTTATTGAAAGCCTTTTAACTTCCTCTTCTATCTGTTGGTTCAATAATCTGTCACTCAAGGACAGAAACAGTCTTAACAGTATCGTGAGAACCTGCTCCAAGATCATCGGACTTAAGCAGAGAGACCTCGGTTCCTTATGGGAACTACAGGTCACACAACATTTTGAGTACTTCCGGGCATATCTTAAGAAGTGAATCTTCATTATTGCCTTCAGGGCGTCGCTATGCCCAACCCGTTGTAAGGGTAACCGACTTTCCAAGTCTTTTATCCCCTCTGCTGTCCGACTGCTAAACAAATCTTTATGAGGTCCAGTTGTATCTGTTTGTTACTGCAGTGTGCAGCTGGATACTGTGGTGCATTTTACTTTTTTACTATAGGACCTGCTGACTTTGCACATTGATTCTTGCACTTTTGCATTTGCACACAGCTGCCAACTCTTCCTCTTACTTCTGTGTTTTCTATCTTGTTATTTATGTGTACGAGTATGTTGTGGTGCGAGCTGTCAAATTAATTGCCCTCCAAGGGATTAATAAAGTTGTCTTGAATCTTGAATCTTGAATTTGCCTAACCCCTTACCCTATTAACCCATCTCCTTCGCATAGAGTTGATGAGGTTGTTGATTGTGGCCTGTGGAATCTTCAATGGCTGTTCCTTCTTTCTTTCCTTCCTTCTTTTTTTTTTCCTTTTTTGAACTGTATGTTTCTACATGTTGACGCATCACAGGAAAATACACAGAGTCAGTGTCTGAACTACTGAGAAGAGTTATGAGCTTTGATATTTGGGCAGTGACGTGTTTTACATTCAGACATTACTACATTTGGTTTTTAGATCTGCACTGATAGTTCAGTCCATAAAGTTTTGAGGGCCAGTAAAATGTATATATTGTGACAGTCCACTGGGATCGATGCCTGATGGCCAGTTCTCCACTGTGGCTGTAAAACGGTGGATAAATAGTTTGGAGCGTCACACAAACCGAATGAAATGACTCGTTTCACCATCAGAATTTGATCCACTGGGTTCGATAACGTTTGGAAAAGTCTAGATAAAGAGAGAGGAAGGAATGAAAGAGAGAATGAGGGAGGAAGGAAGGGAGGAAGGACAAACGGAAGGAAGGAAGGGAGGGAGGAAGGATGAAGATAAATATAAAAAAACATCACAAACTACACAGATACTGTCTTAACCCTCCTGTAGTCCTCGAGTCAAGGAAGGAAGGGAGGAAGAAGGAAGGGAGGGAGGAAGGGAGGAAGGAAGGTAGGAAAGGAGGGAGGAAGGAGGAAGGAAGGGAGGGAGGAAGGGAGGAAGGAAGGAAGGAAAGGAGGAAGGAAGGAAGGGAGGAAGGAAGGAAGGGAGGGAGGAAGAAGGAAGGAAAGGAGGCAGGGAGGAAGGACAGGAGGAAGGAAAGGAGGAAGGAAGGAAGGGAGGAAGGAAGGAAGGAAGGGAGGGAGGAAGAAGGAAGGAAAGGAGGTAGGGAGGAAGGAAGGAAAGGAGGGAGGGAGGAAGGAAGGAAGGAAAGGAGGAAGGAAAGGAGGAAAGGAGGGAGGGAGGAAGGAAGGAAAGGAGGAAGGAAGGAAAGGAGGAAAGGAAAGAAGGAACAGTCAAAACAGACGGGGTCAATTTGACCCGGGAGGACGACACGAAGATTAAACATTTCTTAATATTGACTGTATCTCCTTGTTTTGTCCTTTTTCATTGACTTTAATCACGATTAATGTCCAGACATCCAGCGCAGGAGTGACGCAGCCAACATGAGATTTATATAAACTCTGACCTGTGAAACACAGACTGATTTATCTGGTGAGGATCTGCTGAATCAGCATCGTGTTCGGGCTTGAATGGAACAGACGTTCATTTACATGTCAGAGTTCAAACTGCAGGTTAAAGCAGTCAGACTAAAGTCATTAATGATAACAGAACAGTGATTATTACTAACGACTGAGCTCACTGTGTAGAAGTCGAGCTGACTGGCAGAGCATGATGCATCAAGGTAGAAATCTGATGTATTAGAGTCATTCAGTCATTCAGGTAATATTTCAATATGTGACTAAAACTAAGTTACATATTTTATCTCTGTCAATTAACCCTCCTGTTGTCCTCGAGTCAAGGAAAGAAGGAAAGATGGAATGAAGGGAGGAAGGAAGGGAGGACAGTTGGAAGGATGGAAGGAAAAATGGAAGGAAGGATGGAAGGGAGGAAGAAAGAAAGAAGGAAAGGAGGGAGGAAGAAGGAAGGAAGGAAGGAAGGAAGGAAGGAAAGAAAGATGGAAGGAAGGAAGGAAAGATGGAATGATGGAAGGAAGGAAGGAAAGATGGAAGGGAGGAAGAAGGAAGGAAAGGAGGAAGGAAGGATGGAAGGGAGGAAGAAAGAAGGAAAGGAGGGAGGAAGAAGGAAGGAAAGATGCAAGGAAGGAAGGAAGGAAAGAAAGATGGAAGGATGGAAGGAAGGAAGGAAAGATGGAAGGAAGGAAGGAAGGAAGGAAGCAAGCAAGAGAAGACAGATGGAAGGAAGGAAGAAGGAAGGAAAGGAGGAAGGAAGGAAGAAAGAAGGATAGGAGGGAGGAAGAAGGAAGGAAGGAAAGATGGAAGGATGGAAGGAAGGAAGGAAGGAAAGAAAGATGGAAGGATGGATGGAAGGAAGGAAGGAAAGATGGAAGGATGGAAGGAAGGAAGGAAGGGATGAAAGAAGGAAGAGAAGACAGATGGAAGGGAGGAAGAAGGAAGGAAAGGAGGGAGGAAGGAAAGAAGGAACAGTCAAACAGACGGGGTTGTTGTGTTAATGTGTGAGTAGACAGGAGGTGATTGGTGGATCGATATCCACGCTGGTAGCTGATTGGCCGATGATTGGTGTTGGTGCAGAGCGGCATCTCCTCTCCTCATCTCCTCATCTCCTCTCCTCTCCTCATCTCCTCTCCTCATCTCCTCTCATCTTCCAACCAGACACACATTAGCTCCTCTTGTTTATTCTCAGCTTGTTAGTTTCCTCTGTGGTCGTCGGGCAGCGCTGACAGTTTAGTTCATCACATTTCTTCCTGTTTATTTAGTGAGTGTTTGTTTCTGAGAGGTTATGATTTACTACTTAGACTTGTTCTGCTTGTTGTTTTGGTCTTTTTCTCCACCCTGAAGTTAAAACCAGCTTTTTATATATTTCATTGTGTAAATAAATGCCACTTTATTTCACATTGAGCTGTGCTGTCTTTGTGGCTGTTTGGGACCTGAGGGGGGGGGGGAATGATATTCATGTTGTGTTTCAGACATAACAACTAAAACACTGACTGTACGTTCACTGTAAACTAGTTGATTTATGTCCGTCTGTCGGTCTGAGGACCAGTTTCAGCTTCAGACCTTTGGTGGGGGGGGGGGGCTCATCAGTTTAGTTTAGTTTAGTTTAGTTTATGAGGATCCCCATCAGCCGTTGCCCTGGGAAACAGCTACTCCTGGGGTCTATGAATAACCTTTGTGTCGTCCTCCCGGGTCAAATTGACCCCGTCTGTTTTGACTGTTCCTTCCTTCCTCCTTCTTTCCTTCCTTCTTCCATCATTCCTTCCTTCCTCTCTCCTTCCCTTCATTCTTTCCCTCTTTCCTTCTTTCCTTCCTTCCTTCCTTCCTTCTTCCTCCCTTCATTCCATCATTCATTCCTTCCTTCCATCTTTCCCTCCTTCCTTCTTTCCTTTCCTTCCTTCCTTCCTTCTTCCCTCCTTTCCTTCTTTATCCTCCCTTCCATCCTTCCTTCCTTTTTTCCTTCTTTCTTCCTCCCTTCCATCCTTCCTTCCTTCCTTATTTCCTGTCCTCCTTTCCTTCCTCTTTCCCTTCCTTGGCTGAAACATTTCCAACTGACCTGGTTGGTCTTTGCGTCACCGCCAGTGATTTGTGTGTAATTACGTGCTGGAGTGACTCCACATGCAAACGTGCCACCTCTACTTCACTTCCTGGTTTAAAACACACAGACACAAAATCTACATCCTCACCTGACTCTCAGATATAATGAGCTTATTTATGTTAAAAGAATAAATAAAAATAGAAATAAAGCAACAGAGAGTGAAAAGTGACGGGTTGCACCTTTAAGATCAGTTAGTCTGTGAGCAGTTAAAGTGTTAGTCAGAGTCTGTGAGTGCCAGACTCTCTGTGGTCTGAAGCTACTGTTAAAGCAGTAAACACACCAGGACAACAACACACCTCCTTCCAGGAATGAACCAGCGTGTGTGTGTGTGTGTGTGTGTGTGTGTGTGTGTGTGTGTGTGTGTGTGTGTGTGTGTGTGTGTGTGTGTGTGTGTGTGTGTGTGTGTGTGTGTGTGTTTTCTTGTTTGAGGCCCAAATGACCTCATGCAGATAAAAACCTCACAAAACCCCCCAAAAAAGTCAAAGCACACTGTTGGAAGCAGGGATGAAAGGTTCAGGGAAAAAACAGGCAGCCATGTTTTCAATCCCCCCCCCCTCCAAAAAAAAAAAAAAAAAAAGAAAAACATGGAGGGAAAACTTTTAGTGACACGTCTGATTTTTCCTTTTACTACAAAAAGTGTTTCTGCCAATCTGATATCTGGAAACATGCTGACACCAACACACAGCCAGAACAACAATAAGCCCATAAAAGCTCATCAGACCCGTTTTAACAACATATTTGTTTATATTTTCTCCATTAAAAGTGAATCAGCTGCAGTCTGCAGTGCAACACGATGTTCAGACAAACATTAATGTTTTAAGAGATACTTCAACATGTTTTTTGTCTGGTTTTTTAAATGGATATATTGAAGTTTATCAGTGATGAACATCAGAGATTCTGATATTCTCAGGAAGAGAAAGTCACAGTATGAACAAATCATTAACAGTAAAAACACCAAAAATACTACATTACAGTAAAAGTACTGCAGTATTATAGTGATGTAGTATGCAGTATTACAATAAAGTACTGCAGTATTATGAGCGATGTAGTATGCAGTATTACAGTAAAAGTACTGCAGTATTATAGTGATGTAGTATGCAGTATTACAGTAAAAGTACTGCAGTATTATGAGTGATGTAGTATGCAGTATTACAGTAAAAGTACTGCAGTATTATAGTGATGTAGTATGCAGTATTACAGTAAAAGTACTGCAGTATTATAGTGATGTAGTATGCAGTATTACAATAAAGTACTGCAGTATTATGAGCGATGTAGTATGCAGTATTACAGTAAAAGTACTGCAGTATTATAGTGATGTAGTATGCAGTATTACAGTAAAAGTACTGCAGTATTATAGTGATGTAGTATGCAGTATTACAGTAAAGTACTGCAGTATTATGAGCGATGTAGTATGCAGTATTACAGTAAAAGTACTGCAGTATTATAGTGATGTAGTATGCAGTACTACAGTAAAAGTACTGCAGTATTATGAGCGATGTAGTATGCAGTACTACAGTAAAGTACTGCAGTATTATGAGTGATGTAGTATGCAGTATTACAGTAAAAGTACTGCAGTATTATAGTGATGTAGTATGCAGTATTACAGTAAAAGTACTGCAGTATTATAGTGATGTAGTATGCAGTATTACAGTAAAAGTATTGCAGTATTATAGTGATGTAGTATGCAGTAGTACAGTAAAAGTACATAAGTATCTGAAAAGTAACACATTTAGTGGAGTAGAAAGTATAAATTAGTATAGTCTGTGTTTTGACAGGTAGTAATAACAGAGGTGTGTCCTGTTGTCATATTACACGCGGGCGCCCACACACACACACACACACACACACACACACACACACACACACACACACACACACACACACACAGAGTGAGGTAACGTGTGGGCGGCTGCTAAAATAAAGCTGTTGTTTAATGCGAGGCAGCAGAGACGTGCTGCTACCTGTGGCTTCATTACAGCAGGTAGAGAACATCTATCCAAGTTCAAGTGTGTGTGTGTGTGTGTGTGTGTGTGTGTGTGTGTGTGTGTTCTTGTACTTACTACATACTGAGGACCGGTACAAGTTTTTAACCAACAAAGTGAAGACTTTTTTGGGAAGTGAGGACATTTTGGCCGGTCCTCACTTTGCTTCCATTAAAATGGCCTCCTAAGGCTATATAGATGCTACCCACTTGTTTTCTCAGAAGTCCCCATTTTAATGCCAAAATGAGTTTTGGACCTCTGATTTTTCACACACTTTTTGCTCTCTAGCGCCCCTACTGCATTAGCCTGGTAATACACCCAAATTATCCTGAAAGTGTAAAGCATATAATCCTGTACTGCTGTGTTGTAATCAGAGGCATAACCAGAAATCGAAGGGATAGTTTTGCCATATGAACTGAATTAATTTAGGTAGTTACATTTATACCTGAGAAATAAAACAGTTTACCATGTTTTAATGAACTGAGCTCTTTTTAATAGTGCAATATAATTTAATTGTACTTAAATTATATTCCTTTAACAAATGAGAAAAAAAACAATGTCAACTATTTCAACATACAATTATAACAGCAGGTACAACTCTGCCAGATAAAGAACAAATAAAAAATTACAAAATTGATGCAACTTACCGATGAAGGCTCTTTTATGTTAATTCAATGACCTATGAACTATGAACTTTTGGTCTGAAAATTTTCAGAAAATGTAAAGTATTGATGTGTTGTCTTTCTCCATCCTGCAAAGAAACAGTCCCTAATAGTGGTTCTGATACAATTATTTAAATTATGTACATTTACATATACTCCCTGGCCACTTTATTAAGTATACTTGCCCATCAGGTGACTGTGGAGGCAATAAGGCTACTGAACAACAGTTCAGCTAGAAGGAGGAAATATTATATTTTTTATTGTTATTATTGTATTTTTACTTATTTATGACTGTTATTTATTACGAGCTGAGAGAGTTCCAGGGCAAACTGTATTTTATTGCCTATGGTACACTGCACTGTATGCTCATGACAATAAACCAGTTTGAGATGATTTGACAATTGTGACAAGGCACATTATCCTACTGGAAGTAACCATCAGAAGATGGGACCACTGTGGTCATAAAGGCATGGACATGGTCAGCAACAACACTCAGGTAGGCTGTGGAGTTTAAATGGTGCTCAGTTGGTACTAAGCTGTCTTTTTTGGACCATTCTGTGAACCATAGAGATGGTTGTGTGTGAAAATCCCAGATGATCAGCAGTTTCTGAAATACTGTGTGGCACGTTCAAAGTCACTTAAACTCCTTTATTCTCTATTCTGATGCTGTTTTTAACTTCGTAGTTCATAGAATTAACATTTATTCAGTTGACTATGTAGTTTTAGGACTTGTATGAAAATCTGTTCATATTTTAAGTCGACTTTCTTCAGAAAGACAGAAAACTGTCATCTAAAGTCAGCAGACTTTGACCAGCGGTCATCTTGAGCCCACCCTTCAAGGGGTCCCCTTGAGGGCCCACCTTGTTGTTTTTGGACCCTGCATGCTTGTCATAAATGCTGTTGTCTGTTGGCACAGAGTGCTTGCCAGGATATTGTATTAACAACAGCCTTCCACATTTGTAGTTTGTTATCATGTGTGGATTGATTAGTGGCTTGACTGTGTATAGTGATGGCTGTGTGGCTGTATGCGTGAAAAAAAATCCATGAAAAGAGAAACACTCATCATATAGTGTAATAATGGGAAACATGGCAACTGCAGTCTATATGACTGCCTTGGCGATCTGTAAATTACATTTTTTGTGTTTTATTTTATAACCTTATTGGCTCCAGAAAACATCAAAACACATTTAGGAAAAGTCATGTGATGAAAGGCTTGCAGTTGTTATTTAGACAGAGTTATTTACACAATAACAACTCAAATGTTCTGGTCTTGGCGGTTCTAGTTTAAGGTCCGACCAAGCCCTACATAGCCATGGATTCAAATGTAGAAGAAGAGATCTGTGACATGGTAATCTACACTGAACAAAAATATAAACGCAACACTTTTGTTTTTGCTCCATTTTTCATGAGCTGAACTCAAAGATCTAAAACATTGTCTATATACACAAAAGACCTATTTCTCTCAAATATTGTTCACAAATCTGTCTAAATCTGTTATATTGAGCACTTCTCATAAAACGGGGTCAAAAAACCAGTCAGTATCTGGTGTGACCACCATTTGCCTAACCCTAACCCTAACCCTAACCCATATCCTTCACATATAGAGTTGATCAGGTTGTTGATTGTGGCCTGTTAACAATATCCAGCAACTTCGCACAGCCATTGAAGAGGAGTGGACCAATATTCCACAGGCCACAATCAACAACCTGATCAACTCTCTGCGAAGGAGATGTGTTAGGGTTAGGCAAAACTGCACATTTCAGAGTGGCCTTTTATTGCTGCCAGCCTAAGGCACACCTGTGCAATATTCATGCTGTCTAATCAGCATCTTGATGTGCCACACCTGTGAGGTGGGATGGATTATCTCAGCAAAGGATAAGTGCTCACTAACACAGATTTAGACAGATTTGTGAACAATATTTGTGAACAGATTTGTGAACAAATGTGTTAATTCAGTTGACTTTATCTAGTTGTAGGATTTGTGTGAAAATAAGTTCATGTTTTTCATGTGTCAACCTTCTTCAGAAAGACAGAAAAATGTCATCTAAAGTCAGCAGAAATGTTTCACTGGAAATAAAGGTGATTGCCGGGCATGATTCTCCATTTATTGGAGCCCCTGAAAACTGAAAGGGTTAACAAACTTTCAGACAAGTCAGAAGCAGACCTGCAGGCCCCACTAATTAACGACCCATCAGCTCAGCAGCTGCCAGCTACTATCCTGAGGGAGAAATATTCACCCATGTTATCTCAACCTTGATTTTAGGGAATTTCAATCTGGCATTTAAAGGGTTAAAATCCTGAAAATGATGATGGAGATTATTTTTATGATCAAGACTGGACATGGAAAAAGAAAAAAATTGAAAGATACATTCATATTATATTTTATATATATATATATATATATATACACACACACACACAAAAATGTGTAAAATAGGAATTATTCTTTGAGGATGCACGTAGTGTTAATTCAGTTGACTTTATCTAGTTGTAGCATTTGTGTGAAAATATGTTCATGTTTTAGGGTCAACCTTCTTCAGACAGACAGAAAACTGAAAGGGTTAAACTTTCAGACAAGTCAGAAGTAGACCTGCAGGCCCCACTAATTAACGACCCATCAGCTCAGCAGCCAATAAGATCTCTTCATGCGAGCATGATCGAAAAGCATGATCAAAAAGGTGTAGAGTTCACTTGCAGAGACTTGATTGCATGATAACCTGTTCGTGAGACTTGGATGGAGCGGTTTAAAAGGCGTTTGGACATTTTAAAGATTCACCACAAGAAATGTGAAGCAAGCTATGCGGCATCAGCCAACACCCAGGTAAGACACTTTATTTTATTTTCACCTGCTCTCATTAATGATAAATGCTATGGGTATTTCAGTATTGTATGACTGTGGGTTAAACAGGCTAAATACTTACAATTGTCCTTTCTAACAGTAGCCTACATCCACACTACTACGTTTTATTTTTAAAATGCACAAGTTTATCTACTTTGCCACCTCCTGCCCACAATTTTTTTTAAATTATTATTATTCATTTTTTAAATTTATTTATTTTTAAACTAAGTTTTATTGAAAATTGAACAAACAGACAATCAGCAAGACAGAAAATGGTACATGAGATTGTGCAACATAGATAAAACTAAGGTAGACTAACTAGGGGTTACAGAAAAGAGTTCATCATAAAGTAGCGCACTGAAAACGGAGGTAATTAGAAACACTGCTGACGCCATTTTAGTTTTAAAACTCCGGGGTTGTGCTTCAGTAACTGATAGGGATGGGCAGAAATACAGACATTCAGAGACAATGCAAATGTGTTTATAAAATTGTAAATGCAAATCACATGTATTCCCATGGGTTCAGTTTATCCTTTTGTGGGCAAAACTTAACACAGGGTATTTGCAGGGTCTTAAAAAAAGTTTAACATTTTAAAATCTAAATTTCAGGTCTTAAAAAGTCCTAATTACACTATGGTATAGTGAACTAGGTCTAAAATAGGTTTAAACAGGCCTTAATTGTGTTCATGTAATGCTACTTAATGTGCTGAATGTGCTGCAGCTTCAAAATGTTTTGTTTTTTCCCCCCTTATTTCCTTCACTGGTATCAATATCATGCAACTGATATTGCATATTGTAATTTTGTGACTGTGTATTTCCTAAAATTAAAATTAAATTTCTTTCATATTGGTATTAAAAAGTCTTACATTTAACATGATGAACCCTGCAGAAACTATGCTAAAATTGCTCTCCTGGTGCACTGTGAAAAACATTTAGATTAGTGGGAAAACCCAGATTTTTAGAATTAAAATCTGAATTCAGCAAATTCCATGCTGCTCTGCATTTAACAGTTGATTCCATTTTCATTCCACAATGCTTAAATCATAGTGCCCTATTAATATAACCACTGGTCCAGCAACATTACTTTTGAATGGACATTTACAGTCAAGAATTTGACGTACCAATTTGATGCAAAAGTATTTTACTTAAACTTTATTCAGTTCATTGAAAAAACACAGACCTGCTGTCTATTACATACCCTGTGTAAATAATAGTAAATATCTAAATACGATCACAAAGTACTATACTATGTAGTCCAATAAACAGTCATTTTGTTTAATTTAATAACAATATTACGGTTACTGTAAAAAATACTCATTTCTAGGTGAATTATTATTATTATTATGCACTTTCTGTCATTGTCAGCAGGTATATCTAGTAGCTGGGTTAACTGTTAGCCCTGCATTGGGATTATGCTAGCACAGCTATCATACACAGCCTTCATGTTGCAGCTAGTCTAGATTATTGAATCACTCCTACACTGTATTCATCCAGCTGTGTCTTATCCTGGCTGCAGAGTGTTGCTTATATGCTTGCATGAGTGACAGGCAACGGCTGCCTTTACACTATGAACTATGAAGATGTTGTATGAGTAGTTGTAGCACTAATTAACATGGTAATCTCACAAATATCACTGACTGAACACCTTTATTGCCACATAATAATAATGATAATGTGAAATTGTGTGTAAGTTTTTACTACTTTTAAGGCAGTATTTAACTGGTTTGGTGGTCAAGTAGAACATGTAGTCACCTGGACAGGAGTCCTTCAATAGCACATCCAGGCCTGTGGGTCATTTATATTAATCTGTGAGTGAATGACATGTTTTTTCACTCTTTTTCTGTCCTCCTAGATGGCCATGCCTATTGAGATGGACTCAAGTACCCTCAGTGGATCCATCAGTGACCAGCCCCCCTCAACACGTGAACATGATGGGCTCCTTGTAGAAGAGAGCAAGTCTTTGTGTGCTGCACTGAACTCATCAACCGCTGATCATGAGATTCCCCCTCTGAAAGCCCAAACTTCAAAATCAGAGTTGTCTAAAATGATGCCGATATCCTGCCAGGGTGGATCCGACAAAAAAAACTTACCCTCATCAGATACACATGATGAAGATGCAGAGTTATTCAGCAACAGTGGATCTGGTGAAGAATACCAGCCCTCATCAACGCCATCAAGCAGTGACGATGAGGCACCTTCAGAGAAGGTTGAGTCATCCAGACACAGAGTCGCAGAGAAAGACCACTGTCGCCTATCATCTAGTGAAAATGAGGAACTAGAAGCTGCGGACCAAAGGACCAAAGCCAAGTCACCTCATCCACCTGAGCGATTGAAAGGAGGAAAGAAGCAGCAAGGTGGTGACAAGAGGCAAAAAGTTACCGTTAACACAAGCCAAAAAAATGGTGAAAGGACTCGGGGCAAAGCCCAATACTGTGTATATTGTGGAAAGTCAAATTTGAAGATCGCAAGACATTTACAAAGAAAACATGAGGATGAAGTTGATGTTGCCCACGCCTTTAGTTTTCCAGTTGGCTCCAAAGAAAGGAAGGTGCTGCTGGAAACCCTTCGCAATAAGGGCAACTGGCAACATAATCTAAAGGTCTTCAAAGAAGGAAATGGTGAGATTGTGACTTGGAAACGGCCCTCTAAGAAGGCATCTGTGAATGACTATCTACCCTGCCAACACTGTTACGCCATGTTCAAGAGGACTGACCTCTGGCGACATAAGAAAACATGTAGAGTTAGAAAAGGGGAGATAAAGAAAGGCAAAAGAGGAAGAGTCCAAAAAGCTTCCTCACAACTCCTTCCAATCAGGGAGTCCTCAGATGGAATTCAAAATCTCATTCATACTATGTTGCAAGATAAAGTAACCTCTCAGATCAGAAGTGACACAATGATATGCAAATATGGAGATGCATTATTTGCAAAAAAGGGCCGTGAACAATCTCAACACAGATACATTGCACAAAAGATGAGAGAACTGGGGCGGTTTGTGTTGGCTGCAAAGGAAATTGACAAGAGTGTCAAGGGTCTGAAAGATCTGTGTGATCCAACAAAATTTGATTTGACAATAAAAGCAGCCAGAAGAGTGTCAAACTACAGCACCAGCACCACTGAATATGGAAAGCCTTCCACTGCAGTTAAAATTGGATTTTCTCTCAAATCGGCAACAGAAGCCTGGATTGGACATTGTTTGATGACATCAGATGTTTTAGGTGAAAATAAAGCCAAAAAGTTTAAGGAGTTGCTGGATAACTCTTGGTCCTGTTATGTGTCAACAAATGCTCACAGTACAATGGAACAACGGCGATGGAACAAAGAAGACTGTGTGCCTTTGACAGAGGATGTTATTACTCTACAGAACTATTTGAGGAAGATTGAGGATGAGTCAAAGGCGGAGTTGAAGAAGTGTGTGAGCACCACAGCATACAAAAGGCTATGTGAGAGCCTTCTTGCACAAATAATTGTCTTCAATAAGAAACGGGAAGGAGAAGCATCACGACTAACCTTAGAGACTTATCTAAAAGCAGACACTGGCCCGGTGAATAAAGACATTTATGATACTTTATCACCTGTGGAAAAACAAATGAGCCATAGACTGACACGGATTGTGACACGTGGGAAGAGAGGTCGAAAAGTGCCCATTTTGTTTCTTGAGCGCACGAAAGACTCTCTTGATTTCCTCATCAAAAAACGGAGTGACGTTGGCGTACTTGATGACAACCCATATGTGTTTGCTAGGATCGGGACAACAACTAACATCCGTGGGTGTGATTGCCTCAGGAAATATGCTGAAGAGAGCAAGGTAAGCAACCCAGAACTCCTGAGGTCGACAAAACTCAGAAAGCATGTTGCTACTTTATGCCAGCTTCTCGACCTTGATAATCAAGAACTGGAACAAGTAGCTCGTTTTATGGGACATGACATACGAGTCCACTGCGAATATTATCGCCAAACGGACAAAACCTTTCAGGTGGCCAAGATTGGAAAACTTCTGTTCGCAATGGAGCAAGGAGTACAATCTCTCAAAGGGAAGAGCCTGAAGACACTGGACTCTGTAGTCTTTGGTATGTTGATAGAAGTTTTTATTGTACTTATTTTTCTAGTCATTTTTGGTATTTGAGTATATTTAGTAATTAAAACAAGCCACACTGCATTTTTCCAAGCAAATTTTGTATTAGGGATAGACAAAGTGCTGTATCAAAGCATCTATCAACCTGTTAATTCTGACTTTTAATGCAGTGTTAAAAGCCTCCTAATTTCCCCAACATTTTCATAGATAAAAGACACGAAACCCACCCAACCACAGGCTCAAGAAGTGGCAAAGAGAGACAGACATCAGTTGCAGACAGACCACTGGAAGCTAATGATGGTAAGTAATATATGTGATAATATTTACACAATAAATTATGTAAGAGGTTAACTTGATTTTTTTAATTTATTTATTTTTTTAAGCATGGAAAAGTCTCCAGAGTATTTTCTAATGTTTAATGGGCAAGAAAAGGTAGCCTTCATAAACAGTGTGTGTGAGGGGTGCTTAGTGCATATTTTTCAGAACTAATTATGCTTTCTATCTCTATCAGATGGAGATCAGCAGCACCTGTCCACCACAAGCTTGCCTGTTGAGAGACAAAAGAAGACTGCTAAAAGAAGGCATGATGATACTGCTGGGAGTGAAAGTGATGTGGGTAAGTCCATTACCAACACAAGAAATGTTCTCAGTCTGAGTTCAGTCCTGTTTCACTGTGCGAGTGTCATCTTTCTTAATGATATACATGGACATTTTAGTGCTTTCACTTTACTAAAAAATAATATTTCATAGATGAAGAGGAGCAACAACAGACCCCCAAAAGGCCCCCTGTTGATTGGAGTGATGATGAAGGGTTACCCCCTTCAGGCATTGTCAACACCAGAAATGGTCTCAGTCAGAGTTCAGTACTCTTTCACTGTGCTAGCATAAACTGTCTCAGATTTTAATACTTACACTTTACTAAAACATACTTTAACTGTACTTATGTCAATTTTCAGGTGAAGAGGAACAAAGTGTCACTGCCACAAAAGCCTCTGCCAAGAGGGGAAAGAAAACGACAACTAAAAGAGGGAAAACAGGTACATTTTCTGAAGACTGTACAGTTGGTACTTGCTGACAACGCATAAGTCACTAGGACTGGATGATGGCATTAGAGGTATTATGTGCTGTGCTACAGGTTCATTTAATAAGTGTTGCTACATGATTGTCAGGATATTTGTTGTGGTTTTTTTATGTTTTTGGTAGTTGCAGGAGTTACTGAACATCAGTGGTAGTCCTTTTACTTAAGTAAAAATATTAATAACATACTATAAAAATGCTGTTATAGGTCCTTCATTGATAATATTAAATGTATAATCAGGAAAAGGAGTAAAAGTTGACCATGCAGAAAAACTAAATCCTCACATTTGTGAAGTTTGATCCATAAAATGTGTTTGTATTAACTATGACTTAATGATTTACTGGGTGCCAAATAATTTTCTGCCATCAAAGTAATTTGTGAAGCTGTACTTTTATATACTTTCATTAATAACAACAAATAATTAATGAAGTCTTAATATGTTTTGTGTGCAAAATCTCATTTTGCAATTAGTAACTTATTAGGCCTAAGTAGTAAAATACACTCTAAAAATTACAGTATTCCTGTCTTAGATGTAGTTGAGTGGAAGTAAGAATGGTCTGGTTTGAATAACAAAGACACATTATTTAGAAATTAAATTCATTGGAACTACATTACTACTGTGACAGTATGTTGTGTAAATACTCAAATCGTATGTACTACCTGCAAGGATTCAGAAAATATCAAAAAGAAAATATGTCTTGTCTGTTAACATTTGTTACTGTCTTTTATATAGAACCTTTATTTTCTGATTTTATAGATGCAAGAATCCAAGTTAAGAGACCCTGGACTGACCAAGAGAAGATTGTAGTCCAGCGAAGGATGACAAAATTCATTGCGCTGAAGAAGGTGCCGGGAAAGAATGACTGTATGCTGTGCATTGGTAAAGAATCTCCGGTCCTTAGCACTCGAACATGGAAGGATATTAAATATTTTGTCTATAATGAAATCATTAAAGCCAAGAGAAAGCTTGCATTTTAAAGATGAAGGTAATAGGTAATCTTACCTCATTTTGTATGTGTTTATTATGAGAGGGAGATTCAACCAGAGATGAAAGGAGGAGAAAGGTGTGGTTTTTTGTTTGTTTGTTTGTTTTCTTTTTTTTCTTTCTTTCATAGCTCCACTCCTGTTAAAGAACACTGCTCCTGTTTTTAATTGGGCAACTGCTGTTTGTTTGAAGTTGCATGTTTGAGCATATGTTTTAGTGGTCTTAAGTATTGTCTGTGGCTACTGTCCGGCTTATAGCTGCTATGTGGTTTTGTGGTGCGTCAGACATGACAACTGCAACAGTTTGTTACTCCAGAAAGATGTATGTTTGATCATATTGTTCCCAGAGCCAGAGTATTTTGGCTATATGTTCAATTAAATTGAATATATATACCATCTGTGTGCACAGCTGTTCATTCTTGTAATACGTTTTGCCAGAATTTAATAATTATTCAGTGTTTTTTGTACAAATGACCACAAGATAACACATGAAATCATTATGAGGCAGGTTTTTCATTAGTGTATTGTCAACATAGTGTCAGGTGCTGTTTTATATAAAAAATAGGCAAAAAGCATTCCAACGTTGAAATGAACAATTTGGTGTTTTAATAGCAATTTTGATAAGATAAAATTGCACTTCTGATGACCATTTTTAAAAGTAAACAATTGTCATTCATTATGGTCATTATTATTCATATTTGATAATGAAAATGACATCCTGGTTGACCACCAAATAGGTAAGGGGTATTTATGGGGTATTCTGGGTGAAAAATATGAAATTGTCCTTAAACATTAATAGTAGCAATGATATACTTTGGGTTAATAAAAACACAAACCGGTCCTCACTCTGTCGGTTAAAAACTTTTTCCTAAAACTTTGTGTTTCACAAAATCTGAGCGAATGTATAGTATGGTGGTGCCACCCAGAGTTCAGAAATGCTTTCTTTCTGTTAATATGTGAGCTAGAAATGCCGGTTCTCACTTTGTGGGTAGTTTTACTCGGTCCTTACTAAGTAGCAAGTACAAGAATGTGTGTGTGTGTGTGTGTGTGTGTGTGTGTGTGTGTGTGTGTGTGTGTGTGTGTGTGTGTGTGTGCCTGTGTGTGTGTGGCTGGTGTTGCATCATCAGGATTCCCCCTATGAACAACTCCTGACAGATCAGCCGTGACACAGTAACATCCCGACACCTGCCATGATTAACGGCGGCCGTCTGGAGGCGATGCTGGACCATGATGCATCTGCTCGTCACGACCTGTGTCATCTCTGGCAGCCTGAACTCTGTCTGAGGTCACAGAGGTCAGAGGTCAGACAGGCAGGGATGTTGAGAACACAGCACCTAGAAAATAGAGTCAAAGTTCGATTTTATTGTATTTATATAGCTCCAAATCACAGCAGAAGTTATTTTAAGGCACTTTTCACACAGAGCAGGTCTGTATCGTACTCTTTATTTTAATATAAAAGACCCGACATTCCTCCATGAGCAGCAACTTTAACCTCAAACCACGACCAAAACATGCTGGAGGACATGGATTAATGGTACATAGTGAATCATAGGAAGTCCCCTGGCAGTCTAAGCCTATAGCAGCATGACTAGGAGCTGGTCCAAGACAAGCCTGGACCGGTCCTAACTACTCTGGAAAGTATTATCAGAAAGGAAAGTTTGATCTTTTACCCCCCTGCACCCTGAAGTTCTGGTCCTGCAGCAGCAACCCTGAGGCTGTTAAATCATGAATGTGCTGCCTGCTTATTCCTGTCTGTAACTGTCAGAGGATTTGTACAGAGCTCCACACCAGAGCTGGTTGAGCTACTGATAGCCTCCACATGGGACTGTTGTTTTAATTCATTATTATTATTATTATTATTATTACTTAAATTACTTTTATGTCCCAAGCTGATCATCAAACCAAAGTCCTATCAGCTGTGTTGAAATGAAATCATTATTTTCAGGTGAGCTCAGAGGACTTGATGTTTGATAAGTCAGCACTTCGAGTGGAGAAGGGCTAATCACTTAATTGGGGTCACTCTTCTTCATTGGTGTTTCGTGAGCCAACGACACCTCCAGAGGCTCAACAGTGACCCCCAGTGTTGCAGGTGCGCTCCTCTCCACTTTCACCCCTCTTGCTGGTCATTTTGGAACCAAGTTGGGATCCTTTATTTCTTGTAATCCAGATCCAGCTGCTGCTTCGTTCTGCAGCCTCTGACAATGATCCGACTGCTTGTCAGAGGGCCTCGAACTCCCATCGTCTTCAGCAGCTTAGACGATGAGGTGACTGTTAACCCGCTACAGGGAGAACCTCGGTCCACCAGCCTCATTGTTCCACCTCTGCTGCATATTTAAGCCTCTTGTGTTCAAACCAGGTGGGGAGTTCCGGTCCTCTGAAATGAGGCCAACACGGAAGTAACTTAAAACTGCATTCTATCAAAAGGCCACCAGGGGGCGACCGTTTTGGTGTCAAAAGGACTTCCGTCTCTATACAAGTCAATGGAGAATTCACCAACTTCTCACTTGATTTCTAACCTCAGTAAACGTTTTCAAAATGTGTTTATGGTCTCAATCGCTAGTTTAAAGCCTTCTTCAATGCAGTATGATGTTCATTTGGGACATTTTGGCCTCCCTGATTTTATATGTGACGATAAAGCAGGGTATGCATTAGGGCGTGGCTACGTGGTGATTGACAGGTTGATTGGTTCACAGGTTCAGGAGGGCGCCTCATGCTCCTCCTGATGCCCATATAAGTAGAATCCCTGTTTTTATTTTTCCCAGCATGCACCTGAAATATTCAAGATGGCGCTGCTCAGATCCGAAACTATTGGCTTCCGAGCAGCAGTCCACAAACCAATGGGTGACGTCACGGATGTTTTGTCCATTTCTTATATACAGTCTATGGTTCATACACTTCATCAACCTCAGGCTCCTGCAGCACAGTTAACTCCAAAATCTATTGGGACTTCTGCAAGGTTGACCATTGGATCATGTCCGGCCTGAGGTTAGTTGTGGAAAGATGAGCCTTGCATTTTCCAGTCCAGCAGCATCCAGGAGGGTCGACTCCATCCTAGCAGATGGTTTCCCAGGAAGTTGTCCAGCTTTCACAACTCTGGTCTTAATCTCTAAATTCAGACACTAATAAGTGTGCTGGTGATGATTTTGGAAATTATTGATCTGTTAATGAGATTTGAAGACTTATAGCAGCTGTGATGTCTGTGGTGTGAGTGTTGATTGACAGCTGTGATTGGCAGTTGGCTCACCTGCTGCTCCAGGTGGCAGCGCTGCATGTTTCCAGAGCATGAATGGGAATAACCGTACTCTTTATTTGGCTGACCAGACGCTGCGACTCTGAGCTTCAGACAGCTGGAATGAAACAGCTGACGTCCACATTTCTACACTATCAACCATTAAAACTACAATCCAACAGTGATGTGATAAAGATCTCCATGTGCTGCCTGTTGTTAGTGTTCGGTTATCTCAGTGTGTTGTTGTGTGTAGAATGAGCTGCTGTCTGCTGTGTGAAACAAACAGTAATCTACAGTCTGTGTTTGGAGGTGAAATGAGGCAAAAATGACTAAACAATAATAATTAGAAGTTTGATTTGCTGCAGTTTGACTACAAGTTAAAAACATCACAACACACACATCAAACACACTTACTTTCTCTGACTTTCACAGCATGATTCAGACAATTACTCATGGCTTACACGTGTGTGTGTGTGTGTGTGTGTGTGTGTGTGTGTGTGTGTGTGTGTGTGTGTGTGTGTGTGTGTATTCCAGGGTCATACTGTTTGTCTGGCCGTCTGTGTGTTTGTGCATGATGATGTGATGTGTGGGTGGATCGCTATCAGTGTGTGTGTGTGTGTGTGTGTGTGTGTGTGTGTGTGTGTGTGTGTGTGTGTGTGTGTGTGTGTGTGTGTGTGTGTGTGTGTGTGTGTGTTTGTGTTAGACAGGTCATGAGCTACTTTGGTAGAGAGACAGACTGACAGCACCTATAGACGATGCCTCACCTGACATGCGAGTGTCTCACCCTCACACACACACACACACACACACACACACACACACACACACACACACACACACACACACACCACACACACGTCTAGACAGACCATCTGACCAATGCACATGCACACATGTACTGTACACACACACACACACACACACACACAGATGGTCAGACAGAGCATGTGGTTGCTGCAAAAACACCTAAAACTATTGTGGATCACATGAAAACGATCATGAAGAAAAACACATTTTATAATTCACAACAGCATTAAAAGTAAAAATGCAGCAAAACAAATAAAAAAAACCACTGAATTTACTTTTTACTCGACATGGATGGATGGTGTTACTTTAAAGGACCAGTGTGTCAGATTTATAGAGATTGGCTATTGGCTATTAGTGTGTAATCACCTGAAGTATAAAACTAAATGTGTTTTTGTTACTTTAGAATGAACCTTTATATACAGGGGGGGGGGGGTCCTCTTACACCAAGCCACCATGTTTCTACAGGAGCCCAGAGTGGACAAGGGAGGAAAGGAAATAAGGAAGGAAGGACGGAGGAAAGAAGGAAGGAAGGAAGGTAGGAGGGAGGAAAGAAGGAAGGAAGGTAGGAGGGAGGAAAGAAGGAAGGACGGAGGGAGAAAGGAAAAGAGGAAGGGAGGAAGGAAGGAAAGTAGGACAGAGGAGAGAAGGTAAGGGGGAGGAAAGAAAGAGAGAAGGAGGGAGGGAGGAAATAAGGAAGGAAGGAAGGAAGGATGGAGGAAGGAAAGAAGGAAGAGAGGAAAGAGAGAGGTAGGAAAGAAAGAGAGAAGGAAGGAAGGAAGGAAGGAAGGAAGGAAGGAAGGAAAGAAGGAAGGAAAGAAGGAACAGTCAAAACAGACAGGGTCAATTTGACCCGGGAGGACGACACAAAGGTTAAACATGACCTGATTTGAACTCTCTTCTGCACCTGATTGGATAAACTCAGCACCGCTCAGCCGTCGGGTTTAACGTTCGGAATAAAAGCTGGTCTTGTTTTTCAGCTCTGTGAGTGAAACATCAGCTGCAGTCTGCAGAAAGTCACCGTGTTCACATTCCTCTCCCTCGTTCTGTACATTCTTCTGCAGACCAGTCCGGACATGTGGCCGCTGCACAGCAGATTATATATTTACAGTGTGACATTTACAGCCGGAGCAGGCAGCGGTTTCACTCTGTTGTTCAGCTGTGGAGAGAAAGGAGGAGAGTGAGCTGTTAACTGTTCAGGAGCCTGATAGACCAGTAGAGGTGCTGGGGGTGGGGGTGGGGGGGGGGATAACTGTTCAGGAGCCTGATAGACCAGTAGAGGTGCTGGGGGTGGGGGTGGGGGTGGGGGGGATAACTGTTCAGGAGCCTGATAGCCCAGTAGAGGTGCTGGGGGTGGGGGTGGGGGTGGGGGGGATAACTGTTCAGGAGCCTGATAGCCCAGTAGAGGTGCTGGGGGTGGTGGGGGGGGGGGGGGATAACTGTTCAGGAGCCTGATAGCCCAGTAGAGGTGCTGGGGGTGGTGGGGGGGGGGGGGATAACTGTTCAGGAGCCTGATAGCCCAGTAGAGGTGCTGGGGGTGGGGGTGGGGTGGTGGGGGGGATAACTGTTCAGGAGCCTGATAGCCCAGTAGAGGTGCTGGGGGTGGGGGGGGGGGGGGGGGGATAACTGTTCAGGAGCCTGATAGACCAGTAGAGGTGCTGGGGGTGGGGGGGGGGGGTGGGGGGGGATAACTGTTCAGGAGCCTGATAGCCCAGTAGAGGTGCTGGGGGTGGGGGTGGGGGGGGGATAACTGTTCAGGAGCCTGATAGCCCAAAGGATAGAAAGTGTTTCTGAGCCGGTTTGTGCGGCTCTTCAGGACCCTGGATCTTCTGCCAGAGGACAGAAGAGGCCTGAAGAGGCCTTGGCCGGGCTGAGATGGGTCAGACAGGATCTTCCTTGCCCTGTTTAGCCCCCGAGAGTCTGCAATGCCCAGGGAGGGCAGGGGGCAGCCAATGATTTTTTGCGCCAATTTAATGACCCCCTGCAGATTTCTGTGTAGCAGGAACACTTGATTATTAATATTAAACTTGATTCTGTGACGTGTGTCTGATAAAAAGCTGGTGTTTCGGGTTTTTTAGAAAACTTAAAACAATAAATTCCTTGGTGTGCCGATAAAGTTTAGCATCCTGAATCTCTCTCACTCTTCCTCACCATCTCTCTCTCTCTCTCTCTCTCTCTCTCTCTCTCTCTCTCTCCCTGCACTTCCTGTCTGTCTGGGATCGCCGCCGGCCACTTGGCCTCATGGGAAACCCAATGTTCACTTTTGGCCAATCAGACTGATCGTATCTGACATCTCCTGCCTGAGAACGTCATGTCCCTCCACCACCCTGTACGTGTGTGTGTGTGTGTGTGCGTGTGTGTACGTGTGTGTGTGTGTGTGTGCGTGTGTGTGTGCGCGTGCGTGCATGTGTGTTCAAAGCTGTCAAATCTAAACTTTTACAGACAGCTGATGTTTTCGATAACAAACGACGTTCATCCTCTAATTGTCTGGAAATAAATAAATAATTCAAATGTTCACAGTTTCTTAAAGATGTCTGTCATGGTCTTCTCTTCTAAATCGGTGCGTCACTTTAAAGGATCATTCTGCTGATTTTCTATATTTGTCTTCATGTTTGGATTCAACAAGTATTGTTATTATTATTCCTCCAAACTCTTTGCACTGAAGTTCTCTGAGAAATGTAAAGTTTACAGGTTTTGATGTGAAGCACAACTGTCACATCCTGTGTTAGTTTGTGTTTTATTTTGGAAAGTTGTTCTCTCCTTGTGTATTTTGTTAGTTTTACTTCCTCTGTTTCCCCTTCCTTGGTTGATTTCCTCATGTGTTTCACCTGTCTTGTTCCTCTCACCTGTGTCCTGTTAGTAATTTTCCCTTCATGTCTATATAGGTTTTGGTTTCTTGTTCAGTCTTTGTCTGAGTGTCTGGCTGTGTTCCAAACCGCATACTACATACTTCCATCCTACACACTAAACGTTAGACCGTTTACACTGTAGTAAACTACACGATAAACCACAATGCTTTTCGTTCCTACCCAAGCTGAAATCAGCAGGTTGAAGCTGATTTCATTTTAGCTCTAACTCTGTAAATAAACCACTTTATCGACATTTCTAACCTTTTTAGGCGGGAAAGTAAAGTAGCCCTTTAAATCCACAATGTGACGCTAATCTGTCCAAATAACACGTTTAAAGTTTTGTTCCTGCGAATTCAGAGTTAGCCGTAGCGAGTAACGCACTTCCGGTCATTTTCACAAAATAAAACACCCGTTACCTTTTATTATTAAGAAAACTATAACGATAGAATTGGTGCTTTTATTTTGAAAACAGGAAGCGAACATACCTTCGCTGTAGCTAACGTGAAACCACCGAGGTGGTGATCTGTGATGTTTGTATTTTGGGTTTTTTTTAAGTTACGTTGCATCTTGGGTAATTTGAGTATGAGTAGTCAGCTTTGATGCATACTCTGCATTTCTGCTGAATCTAGTAAACCATCCGGGAACTTCTCACATACTCTAAATCTCATACTACGCAGTTGTAACACACTACATACTTCAAATGACGTCAGAGTTAGTACGAGTAGTAGGAAAGTATGCGGTTTCGAACACAGCCTCTGTGTTTCTCTGTGTTTCTTCTGTGTTTATCCTGCGTAGTTTGGTGTGTCTAGCTTTTGCCAGTGTTTTTCTGTTAAGTTAGTTATTCCTGGTTTGGCCAATAAAGTGCCATTTTTTCCTGAGACTGCCTTTTTGGGTCCATCTGCACTACGCATCGTGACAACAACAAGCTGTAAACACAACAGCGTTACTGCACATGCTCAGTAGCGTCTACCTTACACAGAACTACTCTCAGAGACTGAAAACATGATCGCTGATATTAATCTTTGTTTCTATTTCTAAACAAACTTACATGACCAAACTCTTCTTTTCTCCTCTTTTAATTGAGTATTGTAAATTATACATTAGGTTTATGAAGTAACATAAAGAACAACAGTACAACAGAGCATTGAAATAAGAATGTAACAGGACAGAAGGAAGAAAAAGAAAATACATGGAAATATAGCAACTACAAAAACATCAAAAAAGACGGGGGAAATAAATAAATACAGTTAAGTTATTTACAGGTTAACTAGATCAAACCAACAGTGGAGCTTCTTACGCTGCCAAAATCCATTGTGCCCTCGCCACCATACACCAAGAATAGAAATAAGAGAATGACAATAAAAACCATAGACTGTATATAAGAAATGGACGTAACATCCGTGACGTCACCCATTGGTTTGTGGACTGCTGCTCGGAGGCCAATAGTATCGGATCTGAGCAGCGCCATCTTGAAAATTTCAGGTGCATGCTGGGAAAAATAAAAACATGGATTCTACTTATATGGGCATCAGGAGGAGCATGAGGCGCCCTCCTGAACCTGTGAACCAATCAACCTGTCAATCACCACGTAGCCACGCCCTAATGCATACCCTGCTTTATCGTCACATATAAAATCAGGGAGGCCAAAATGTCCCAAATGAACATCATACTGCATTGAAGAAGGCTTTAAACTAGCGATTGAGACCATAAACACATTTTGAAAACGTTTACTGAGGTTAGAAATCAAGTGAGAAGTTGGTGAATTCTCCATTGACTTGTATAGAGACGGAAGTCCTTTTGACACCAAAACGGTCGCCCCCTGGTGGCCTTTTGATAGAATGCAGTTTTAAGTTACTTCCGCGTTGGCCTCATTTCAGAGGACCGGAACTCCCTGCCTGATAAAAATACAGGATTACCTTGGAATCGCAGGGAAATCTCAGTGCAATGACAATAAAGTCTGTATTCTATTCTATTCCAGTCGCTTAAGGTAGCGGTCCACATTACCCAGAATTGAAATTCAGACTGCGGTGTGTGTTTGATTCATGACCAAACTCTTCATAATGAAAACTCACTGATGTGTTTTTAATAGTTTTTGGACAACAACGGAGAAATAAGATATATCAGACACAATAAATTAGTGGAATTGGAAGTTACATCTGAACATGTTCAACAGTAAACTGGACTCAATCAATACTGGATTTCCTGTGTGTGTGTGTGTGTGTGTGTGTGTGTGTGTGTGTCTGCTTAAGTCATCACTGCCGTCTGAGGTGATGTGTTAACAGGCAGGAAGCAAGAAGTGTCACTGGACTGTGAGACACACACACACACACACACACACACTGTTGTATAACACTGTGTCTGCAGACATGGGACTCGACACTTTATAGGACTGAAGGTATTTAGATTCATACGGTTGTTTTCTGTCACTCTTAATTATTATTTATTTAAAAGTTTGTTGTGATTTATGATGGCGGTCAAAGAGCTGAAGACTTCCCACCTGGTTAACATGTTGCTTCAGCTGTGTGTGTGTGTGTGTGTGTGTGTGTGTGTGTGTGTGTGTTAGTTACGCCAAAGAAACCCAAGTGAGCCATTCTCCTTTTTTGGCAGAAAGGACCGAGGCACAGAAAGCAGCCAATCAGACGAGGACGTTTGACCACTTCTGATTTTCCAGATTTTGTTGCTAACTCTGGACTTTTGGGTTCAGCTCGTGTTTAAAATGTCGTTTCTATTCTGAAGAAAGTCGAGACAGTCGGTGGACATTAGCAACACAAACACACCACCATCACTTTAGTCCCCCATCATTGATACTCATCGCCATGACGATATCACCCCATAATCACAGAAACAGCACCTTAGTGTCCTGCTGTCAGAGAAACACTCTGTCATCACATAATGCACTACTATCACAAAAAACACTATTATCACAGAAACACACAAACACACCATCATCACAAAAAACACTATTATCAAGACAAACACATGATCATCACAGAAACACACAAATACACAGAAACACACTACTGTCACAAATAACTCACTATTATCGCAAAAACACTATTATCAAGAAACACACAAATACACAAATACACAGAAACACACACAAATACACTACCTTAACAGAAACACACAGAAACACACAAACACACTACCTTAACAGACACACACACACAGAAACACAGAAACACACCATCCCACTTCAGCTTTAGAGGGTTTGAGGACTCCCACACATGATCTATTCTGTGTGTCTTCGGATCTTCGGCTCGTCTCTGCCGAGGACGAAGACTCTTCGGCTCGTCTCTGCTGAGGATGAAGCTTTTCACCGTTGAGTCGTCTGCGTTTTTTGATTTACGGTGAGAACCTTCGCCTCCTCTCCCCCCCGCCTCGTGCTTTTCCTCCCTCGTTCCACATTCGTCTGTCCTGCAGGGACGTCTTTCAGTGTCTCTCTCCTTTTAAATGTCAGCGTGCAGAGCCATAAAACATCTGCCCCAACACACACACACACACGTACGTATGCGCCTGCCTCAGTCTGCTAATCCTTATATAAGGCTCTCGGGGGTTTGTGGGGTAAAGGCTTTCTGTTTGTGTTTCAAGGAAATTCAAGTTAAATTTACAGTCTATTTGGCTCTTAGACTGAACCCCGATTCTCCTGCAGCAGAGGGAAAAGCCTGCAGAGTGTGTGTGTGTGTGTGTGTGTGTGTGTGTGTGTGTGTCGTACTGAAAATGAGGATAACACTAAACTACAGGGAATTAAACAGAATCATCATCAGTAGACTAAACCTGAGCAGAACTGTCATTTATTTAGTTTGTTTCCTCTGTGACTGGAATATCAGGAATGAATGACTGTGACCTTTGACCCCTCCATCAATCAATCATCTCTTCTATTGATCTGATGTATTTCTGATCATGCAGAAGCTGATATAAGAGCTGAAAGTCTTCACCAAGTAACAGTTTTCTACACCAAGCCAGTTTTTTCCCTTTTACCCGCCTTCAACTTTTTAAAATCATATTTTTTCGTCCGTCTCCCTCTTATCAGATTGATTTTATTATTACCGTTTGTATTATTCTTTATTTAACTTGGCATAGAAGCTGACAGGAAAGAGGGAGAGAGAGAGAGAGTGGGGGGGGGTATAACCTGAGGCAAAGGTCCAGGGTCTGCCATTATGTGATACTAGTGCAGCACCAGTGCATAATCGGTTTTTGCGTGCTTTTACTATAAATTCGGGGCCATTAGTTTGATCGCTCGTTTCAATTTGACACCTTGCAGTCGGAATTGTTGTTTGTTTATTCAAAGTCTAAAAACAGTCCAAAGTAGCCTGGTGGTTTCAGTTTAATCCAACAGGACAAACAGATAAACAGACGTTCCAGTCATTTATAGATAGATGTTTGGTAACCACTCTACTACCAAGATGCTCAATTAACCTTTATTTTACCTCAATCGAAGCTTGTGAAGCGCAGTTTCAGGAGCGGGAACACACCCCAATTACACCCCTTCCGGCTCCTATATAAACCAGCCTAACCCTCTACCCCCTCTTTCACTCTCGTATTCGAGTTCCCCCACCCCCCACCCCCCCCCCCGCCCTCTCTTTCTGTTCTTCTCTCTTTTCTCATAGGTTCCTAGGAGTCCTTTCGATTCATTCAAATCTTGTTAATATATTTGTCAAACGTATCTCATTGGTGGTGTGGTCCTTGCTCGTGAAAACGCCATTTAGAAAGAATCCTCATTTCCATCTGTGTTATCCTTCTGGAAGAACCCATGAGAAGATGATCTACTGTGGTCATAAAGGGACGGACATGGTCAACAGCAGCACTCAGGTGGGCTGTGGTGTTTAAACCAAGCTCAGGTAGTACTAAGGGGTCCAAAATGTGCCAGGAACATATCATCCTCTTTAAACCCTGAGATGGTTTTAGATCCACTTACACAAACCCTTTCTTCCTCGTTCTGATGCTCAGTTTGAACTTCAGGAGCTCGTCTTCAGCACGTCTACATGTCTAAATGCACTGAGTCGCTGCCGTGTGATTGGCTGATTAGATATGTGCGTCAACGAGAAGTCAAACAGGTGTAACTAATATGGTAAATGGTAAATGGACTGTACTTATATAGCTCCTTTCTAGTCTTTACGACCACTCAAAGCGCTTTACACTACATCTCATTCACCCCATTCATACACTGATGGCAGGAGCTACCACGCAGGGTGCCAACCTGCACATCAGGAGGAAGTTAACCATTCATTCACATTCACAACGGGAGCAATTTGGGGTTAAGAGTCTTTCCCAAGGAGTGTATATATATCATAAATATCATATATCAGTAAATTTGTCTGTTCAGTTCGTAGTGTAATTCTCACTCTTGTAACACTCATCCTTTGTTCTTAAAGAAAATAGCAGGAAAAAAAAGATAGATGAATAAAAGATAAGTGGTAATAAATAGATTTAAAATCAGCCGCAGTGATAAAAGATGAACAACAGTGTGAAGCAAATCAGTGAGAGAAAAATAAGAAGTGAAGAGGAGCAGCAACGGGGAAAAAAGGAAGTGAAGAGAAGGAAATGAAAGAATTCTGAGAACAAGAGGAGAACACACACACACACACACACTCACACACACACACACACACACACACACACCTAGTTATCTCTATCCTGTCAATCAAGCCTTTGCCGGCTGACTTTCTGTCTCATCAGCGCGGTAATGACTCTCTGTATCCGAGCGATGATGAAACGATCATCATCAGGCGTCCGGTGACTCATCAGCGCTCCTCCACTACCGTGTCACAGCCGGTGAAGAGCTCTGATTGGTCCACAAGTGGCAGGTTCACCGAGGAACAGAGGGAACACAGTGATCCACAGCTCTCTGATACACGTTCATGGAGAGAAAAGAGGAAAAAAAAGAAAAGAAGGGTCAGTGAGTTTGTTTCAGCCGTACAGAAAGAAACAGACGACGTTTCACTTCATGTTCAAATCATCACACAACGAGCTTTGCTTAATGAACTAAAAATGCTTCTCTTCTATTTTTATTTATTTATCTTTATATATTTAATGTTTTTTACTTTCTTTTTATCTCTTACTATCACTCCGCTTTACTGTTCAGCTTTCTGAGTTTCCTGCTGTTGTTTTGTCCATCAAAGCGCTTTGTCAACGCTGCTTTAAAAGGTGATTTTTTTTTTAAAATGGGTAGTTGAGACTGTAATGAGTTGAGAAACATGAGTAACCATTCATTGGTTATCCATCCAACCATTATAATAATTGTACCAGGCGGGGAGTTCCGGTCCTCTGAAATGATGCCAACGCGGAAGTAACTTAAAACTGCATTCTATCAAAAGGCCACCAGGGGGCGACCGTTTTGGTGTCAAAAGGACTTCTATCGTTGGAAGCTATTGTAGTTTAGTAGCTTTGTGACATCGTCCACACACACACACACACACACACACACACACACACACACACACACACACACACACACACACGTCTCACTCATCCACACACTCCATTTGATTTGAAAATCTTTAATGTCCCTGAAGGGCAATTTGTTTTGCAACAGAAGTAACAACATGAAGCTTAGCGAAAGTTCAGACAGGAAGACCATCTTTTTGTTTGCTAATATCATAGTTTTATTTCTCATTCTTTAGTCATTCTGATCCTTCTCACAGCTCATACTGATCTCCGTCAAAGCTCATCATTTCCTTGCTGTTATTTCTGGAGCATCAATTGACACATCAGCTGTTCACATCACCTGGTCAAGTCAAACCAATAGCTCGGTGACACACCTTCATTCAACCGCCATTAAACAGAAGAAGTGCGACCCACCAACTCCCCATCACCACCCAGTCTTCAGATTCCTCAATGCATCACTTCCGCCCGAGATTGATTGACCGCAGTCATCAGCCACCAGCAGTGTCTGGACTCCATGGGGGGGTTTCTATCATGCTGCTGATCAGGATTTACGTCCTTCGATTCAAAAATTCTCCCTGCAGAGTCCAAGCACCAACGACTTTGACAATACCTAATCATTAATATAATCTGTAATATAATAAACATTATTTTGCTTAATTCTCTGGTCTCTCCTGATTGAAATGCATATCTTTGCATGCCAACAACACAATAAATCTTACATAACAATATAAATAATACAAATAAATAAATACATACAGTCATCACAGTTTAACCAGTGTATCGTTCCCAACAAGCTAAAAACCTAATGGCAGAAGGAACAAATGATTTCAGATACCTGTTTGATTTGGCTCTACAGGGGAAAGTATAGCTTCTGTTAGACGGGAGAAGCTGAAACTCTGCATGAAGATGGAGAAGGTGTCACTTCCTGTTGTCTCTGTCAGTGTGTCTTATTTTGAAAGTTTGTTCTCCCTTTGTGTATTTTGTTAGTTTTACTTCATGTGTTTCACCTGTCTTGATTCACTCACCTGTGTCTTGTTTCACTCACCTGTGTCTTGTTTAGTGATTACCTCATCATGTCTATATAGGGTTTGGTTTTCAGTTCAGTCTTTGTTCGAGTCTCTGTGTTATTGTGCCAGTGTTCATTCGGCCTGTGTTCTTCTGTTGAGTTTCTCCTGTGTTACCTATTAAAGTTCCTGTAGTTTCAAGCCTCTGCCTGAAGCTTCTGCTTTTGGATCCACCTGCTCTGCAATCAGTGACAGGGGCTTTGCCAAAATGGCCTTTGCCCTCTGAGTGGCTCTAGCTTGATACAGATATTCAAGATCATTCAGGCTAATGCTAATTGTTTTTTTGGCAGAGTTTGACCACATTCCTCAGCTTGTTCCTATTTGAAATGCTGAAGTTACCAAACCAACAGATCAAAGCAAAAGTTAAAATGGACTCAATAAAAGATGAATAAAACATTTTCCGTACTGATGCAGCTATGCTCCACACCTCAGGCCTTTGGCAGGTTTGTCCAGGATTGATCCAACTGATCCAGTATCAGGAGTAAATGATCTTAAACATAACTTGTCCTGGTTAAAGTCGGTGTGTTGTTACTTCCTGTGGCAGACAGTAGCGGCTGCTTGTCTTTGGTTTTTGCCTTGTAGGAGTGAACAGCTGGGAAATGTCAGGTTGCTGTTGGTGCTGGTTACTTCCTGTAGAGGGGGGGGGGGGGGGGTTGTAGGAGAGTTAGGAGAGGTATCTGGTCCCCTTCTGTTTGTTTGTTGTGTGCTTGATTTCAACTTGACTGGGGTAGCTTGGTGTCAGTACCTTCTCTGCTGTAAGCTTGGCAGCGGGTTCCTGTAGGGGACTGGTGGTTTCTACTTCAGGTGGCAGCGAAGGCGCTTTTACAGCTTTTAGCATCTATCAAACACACACAGAAAGCCATTTAAGACCATTGAAAACTAAGTTTAGACCAGGCGGGGAGTTCTGGTCCTCTGAAATGAGGCCAACGTGGAAGTAACTTAAAACTGCATTCTATCAAAAGGCCACCAGGGGGCGACCGTTTTGGTGTCAAAAGGACTTCCGTCTCTATACAAGTCAATGGAGAATTCACCAACTTCTCACTTGATTTCTAACCTCAGTAAACGTTTTCAAAATGTGTTTATGGTCTCAATCGCTAGTTTAAAGCCTTCTTCAATGCAGTATGATGTTCATTTGGGACATTTTGGCCTCCCTGATTTTATATGTGACGATAAAGCAGGGTATGCATTAGGGCGTGGCTACGTGGTGATTGACAGGTTGATTGGTTCACAGGTTCAGGAGGGCGCCTCATGCTCCTCCTGATGCCCATATAAGTAGAATCCCTGTTTTTATTTTTCCCAGCATGCACCTGAAATGTTCAAGATGGCGCTGCTCAGATCCGATACTATTGGCCTCCGAGCAGCAGTCCACAAACCAATGGGTGACGTCACGGATGTTACGTCCATTTCTTATATACAGTCTATGGTTTAGACCCATCTGGACAACTGAATCCACAGTTTAATGCATCAAACACTCAAATAAACCGTTTAAATTCCATCATGGACCACTGAATGTCAATACTGGACCATTAAACACTCATCTTAAACCACTGCAGTCTCATTTTAGACCAATCAAATGTCCATCTTATACAAAAGAGCCCCCAGTTATAAACCAACATAGTAACTTTAAACCATTAGAAGTCCAACACAGACCATAGTAGGACAATTATTAGGCCATCAGATAAAAGCAGTTCAGACCACAGAAACTCCAAACACACACACATCAAACTTTACTTTCACAACCAGACATCACGTCACAGGAAACAGCTGATGACATTAATGCCTCTTCACACAAACACACACAGAATAATCCTAATTATCAGAACATGACACGGGAGGAATGTCTGCCGTGCGTCATCTACGTTTCAATTAATTAATCTGATGAATTTTCTGTCACGCTTTCTTTTCATCTGACCGTCGGAAACACATTTAATAGTCTACGAGTGCGTCAGAGGGTCTGAAATGCTATTATTATTACATGCATACCTGTCCTGTTCCTATGGTCACACAGAAGCTTTAACTTCTTCCTGTTCATTCATTCATGTTTGATTTAATGTCAGCAGGATGTGGACGAGTTATTAACCTTTGCCGAGACGATTTGTTAAGGTGAAGCTCTTCTTCTTCTGCTGCTGTTACCGCTACATCTTAAACTGTCAGCGCTGATACTAATGAACCAGCTGCTGTCAGAGTTACTTCAAATACCTGGAGGTGTTTGCACCATCATTAAACACTTATAACTCCTTCCTTCCTTCAGTCTTTCCTCTGTCACTTTATAGCTTTTTTATTTTTATTCCTTTCATCATTTCAGACTCTCTGCACAGATACAGAGGGACAGATTATTAACTCTTACATACATTTGGGTCAAATAAAGTGGCCCAAAATACACAAAAATGATCATAATTTGAGCCGTATCTATTGACATGTGTTTTAGTTAAACCCTTATATACGATTTGGGGTCCAATTTAACCCATTTTTACATTTGACAGCTGTAAAATCACCCTAAACGTTCTTTTACCCTGGGATTTGATGACTTAAAGTGATCTAAAGTGGCCCAAAATGCACAAAAATGAAAATATTTGAACCCTTACATAAAGTCCAGAGTCTAATTTAACCCATTTTTACTTTTTAGAGCTTATGATGTAGCAGTGAAGACTGATGGCTCTAATGGTTATACAATAAACCCCACAGTTCCAGAAAGTTCTGCCCATTTTCACTTGACATAAAAAAAAAATTAACCACCAAAAATAGATGCAAAAATGACAAAAAGAGACTTAAATTGACTAAAGAAACCTTAAATATACAAAAAGGAGACCTAAAACTGACTAAAAGACTCAAATTGACTAAAAACCCAAATGCTTCCAAAAAGAGACATTTCCATCATTATTGCTATGTTATATTTTCATGTCTGAGGTAAAATAGGACATGATATTGTGTGATAGGAGATGTTTAGTGTTGTAAAAGCTAAAAAAAATACACTCTCTCTGCTCTCTGAAACATGAATCAAGGTTTAATCACATTTATTGATCAGTCAGATCGACTATTGATGCTTTCTAAACACATCTGTGCTTCAACATTTGGTATAAACACTTTTTATGAGGAGAACAAACTGCGAGGAGAGAATATGAACAGTATGGCATGATGCAAATGTGCTATATGTTCACTATCAGTTGTTTTTACAATTAACTGATCGCTTTTTTGGTTTATAAAATGGTGGAAAAACTAGGCGGGGAGTTCCGGTCCTCTAAAATGAGGCCAACCAGGAAGTAAGTTAAAACTGCATTCTATCAAAAGGCCACCAGGGGGCGACCGTTTTGGTGTCAAAAGGACTTCCGTCTCTATACAAGTCAATGGAGAATTCACTAACTTCTCACTTGATTTCTAACCTCAGTAAACGTTTTCAAAATGTGTTTATGGTCTCAATCGCTAGTTTAAAGCCTTCTTCAATGCAGTATGATGTTCATTTGGGACATTTTGGCCTCCCTGATTTTATATGTGACGATAAAGCAGGGTATGCATTAGGGCGTGGCTACGTGGTGATTGACAGGTTGATTGGTTCACAGGTTCAGGAGGGCGCCTCATGCTCCTCCTGATGCCAATATAAGTAGAATCCCTGTTTTTATTTTTCCCAGCATGCACCTGAAATGTTCAAGATGGCGCTGCTCAGATCCGATACTATTGGCCTCCGAGCAGCAGTCCACAAACCAATGGGTGACGTGACGGATGTTACGTCCATTTCTTATATACAGTCTAAGGGAAAAACACAGTTTCCTGAAGCCGAAGATGTAACTAATAATAATGTAATTTGTGACAAAGTAAATTCATCAATATAAAACACAGATATAAGAGCATTCAGGTGGAAGATGGACAAATCTCACAAAATGATGCCACAGAACAAGCAAAACTTTTCCCAAATGTTCCCAGAGGAGCTTTGATTCAGTGAGTCAGAAGAATACAAACAAGCAAAGATGAACTTAATTTATCTCAAACTGTGGAAATTAAACTAGATTCAACATTTAAAAATCAAGATGTTTATTCTCACACGTGTAAAACGGTTTTGCTGGAAGGCTTCATCACAGTTATAGTATATATATATATTTATATATATTTATATGTATGGTACATAAATATAAAAACAGGCACATAAAAAGCAATAAAAGGTATAAAAAGTATAAAAACAGGCATATAAATATAAAACAGGCGTTTTAAATATAAAAAACAGAATATAAAAAGCAATAAAAGGTATAAAAGCAATTATAGTGCATATAAAAGCTTGAGTCATATATTGCACAGATGGTTAGATTTTAACGTGTGTGTGTGTGTGTGTGTGTGTGTGTGTGTGTGTTATTTATTAAGACGTCTTATGGCCTGGTGGGGGGGGGGGGGAGGGGGTCCTCCTCCTCCTCCTCCTCCTCCTCCTCCTCCTCCTCCTCCTCATCCTCAGTGTGCTGGTGAATGAGTTGAGAGTCCATGATGGTCATTAATAGAAAGCCCTGCTGGGTGTTCGGCTCCCAGTGAGGTACTGGGCCTCCACAGCGCCTACTGGTCCATACTGGTACAGCTGCTGTAGGAGAAGAAGAAGAAGAAGTCTCTGAGATTTGGTCTCTGAGAAAATTCAAATGGCACCAAAATGTGCTCAAATGTTGAATTTGTAAATGTCACCTCTACATATCTCTACTAAAATCTCTCTAACTTTGCTTTGCTTCATTTTATCAACATCAGACTCGACACAGGTCATGTTCAGATGTTGTGTTTTGGTTTTCTGGAGGTTTTTGGCTCCAGCAGCATAATTCAGAAGCTGTTATTCACTTTAAAAAGTAGTTAGGGGGAAATAAAATATTTAATTTATGCTGTGTTCAATCTTCATTTAGTCCGACCCAGTAACATACATGCTGATGCTTTCACCTCGTTGGCCTCAATAACCACAAAAAGCTCTACTGATTGATTGATTTTTACATGTTAGGTGAACTGAGTGTATTGGGTGTCTGGATTGATTGACAGGTGTCTCGGCCAATCAGATTCAGTCGCTGCTCCACAGTCCAGCAGCCAAAACAGACAAAATCAGCAGGAGGTGAGAAACCTGCGAGTGGACGCCACAACAGAGATGAGGTCACATGTGAGGAGAGATAATA
>NC_084989.1:24580826-24615528 GCF_963691925.1 Scomber scombrus
GCTGTTTTTACAGTAAAAACGGGCGAAATTACTACGTTATCTTACATTATTACGCCATTGACCGTTATCGTTGGTTATTACGTTATCATTCGTGATCACGTTATTGGTCATTATTACTTTATCGACCATTATCTACCGTTATTACGTTATCGGCGGCTACAGACTTTTTGTCTTTGAAAAATAATTTTATCCCCAAACCTTGAATCTGATTTTGTGTGATTTTAATTTAATGTATTTTATGTTATTTATTGTAATATTCCAGCCTTGTAATCTGCCGTCTTGTTGATGGTCTGCAGCCTTCCAGCAGCTGTCGTGCAGCTTTAACACCAACCAGCAGTTTGATAAACAGTGAAGCTTTTTTGACTCTTTCTCTCGGTTGGATCCGATCCCAAGGAAACTCACTGAAGGTTACATTTCTGACCTTCAGTTTATTTTATTCATCAGCATATCACAGTGTCAGCCTCCATCTGTCTGCACTTTACTTTACTGCACATTCATCAATAAACAAATAGATCTAATTAATATTTTGGTACCTTATTTATCATTAATAACCAGCATGCAATCATTTAATAGATTGTTTATAATACACTAATGTAGTTATAAGCAGATATAAAGTGTTTATTAATGCACATTATTTACTACTAACATATATTTTACATTATTACAGCTGATGTTTTACTGTGTTATCATTCATTACACTTCTGGGTGACTATTAATAATACAAATCTGCTGATATTTAAAAAATATATAAAATTTTTGACTCTGTTGCATCTAAATTATAATTAATGTTACATTAAATGACAAAATAAATTCATTCAGCTGTAGTTAAATAGACTTTTAACCCTCCTGTCGTCCTCCCGGGTCAAATTGACCCCGTTTCTCTTTTGACTGTTCCTTCTTTCCTTCCTTCCTTCTCTCCTTACTTCCTTCCTCTTTTCCTCCCTCCCTCCCTCCTTACCCTCCCTTACTTCCTTCCTTCCTTCACCTGAGGACAACAGGAGGGTTAGTGAATACTGCACTAACTGATGTTCTGCATATTGAGATTAGAGCTACAAGACATACAAAAACAAATAATGACAGAGAGGAAAAGACAATATTTAAACCATCTATACAACATGTAGTCTTATTACATTATAAAATAATTTCAAACACTCACATTTCAGTTTTATTTGGGTTGGCAGTGTGTTGTGAGCTTATATCTTATCTCAGTGATAGGCTTGGCATGTATGGTTATGTAATTATTTATGTAATATTATATTTAAAGTAGTCTACATGTGTCCAGCAGCCTTCAGCTCTTCCTCAGACCTTGGAAATGAGCTGAAGGCTGTTTTTGCAAAGTCAGCGTTCTTTGCAGACGCCAAAAAAACAACAACATGCAGATGAAACACACATTATGAAACTCTTATCGGACGTGTGCACATATTTATACACAGATACATATTAATACTATTGTATAAGAGCTATTTTCTCTTCCTAATGATTATCAGGTTTAGATACACAAAGGAAACAGCTCTGAGATTAGGTTACTTTTCTGATATTGTGCATCTACACAGTGTATTTTTGTCTCCTTTGTGTTGTTGTTGGATACACTGTCTGAAGATTATTCACAATAACCGGAAATATAAACAGTTTCTAAATGAAAGTCAGCAGAAACGAATCCTCATGGTCAAAGCTGAACGTGTATTAACCCTCCTGTTGTCCTCGAGTCAAGGAAGGAAGGAAGGGAGGGAGGAAGAAGGAAGGAAAGAAAAGGAGGGAGGAAGGAAGGGAGGGAAGGAAAGAAGGAAGGAAGGAAAGGAGGGAGGAAAGATGGGAGGGAAGGAAAGAAGGAAGGAAAGGAGGGAGGAAGGAAGGGAGGGAGGAAGAAGGAAGGAAAGAAGGAAGGAAGGAAGGACAAGGAAGGAAGAAAGGGGGATGAAGGAAGGAAAGAAGGAAGGGAGGAAAGAAGGAACAGTCAAAACAGACGGGGTATGGAGGAGCATGAGGCGCCCTCCTGAACCTGTGAACCAATCAACCTGTCAATCACCACGTAGCCACGCCCTAATGCATACCCTGCTTTATCGTCACATATAAAATCAGGGAGGCCAAAATGTCCCAAATGAACATCATACTGCATTGAAGAAGGCTTTAAACTAGCGATTGAGACCATAAACACATTTTGAAAACGTTTACTGAGGTTAGAAATCAAGTGAGAAGTTGGTGAATTCTCCATTGACTTGTATAGAGACGGAAGTCCTTTTGACACCAAAACGGTCGCCCCCTGGTGGCCTTTTGATAGAATGCAGTTTTAAGTTACTTCCACGTTGGCCTCATTTCAGAGGACCGGAACAGCAGTCCACAAACCAATGGGTGACGTCACGGATGTTACGTCCATTTCTTATATACAGTCTATGGGTGAAACTAAACAGGGATGCTGTGAGAGTCGTGCTTTAAACTGAAAGGTTGATCTGTCACTACTTTGTCTCTGAAATGTGCATCTGGTCATTTTTTCCTTTTTTGACTCATTATTTGCAGCTTTGACTCAAACACTGACTCAGTCCCAGAGGAGGAGGATGATGATGTGTAATATCGTGCGTGCTGATTGGTCACATGATGCGTTTACTGACAGCATGTTTTTAATTGTAATTGTAAAGGCTGTTTTATAGTGTTGTTGTTGTTGATGATGTTGTTACTGTTAGTTGGTGGCATGTTCAGCTGCACCAGGGAAGACAACACACACACACACACACACACACACACACACACACACACACACACACACACTCTTAGGCCAGGGTCAGGCTGAGAGTATCAGTCCTGTTGAGTCTTGAGTGTTTCTGTGGAGGACAGAACAGGGCCGGAGGATATCACTGTCACTGATAGGGAGTGTGTATGTGTGTGTTCATCAGTGTGTGTGTGTGTTCATCAGTGTGTGTGTGTTATTTCTCCCTGTGTGCCTGTTTGCATCTCAGACCTTGACAGCAAAGACACTTCTGCGTCATTTTTTTCCTTCAAAGCAATATTTACTATTAAAGCTCTTAACCCTTCAACAGAACATATTCTGCCCATAAACAGCTGTCTGTTCTGTAGCCTTGGTTGCTAGGGTGGTTGCTAAGGTGTTTCCACGTGTTGACGGCAGTGACTTTAAGACTGAAGGAACAGATGACGAGGATTATACTTAGTGCAAACTGTTAATTAAGAGTGAGTGTGTGTGTGTGTGTGTGTCCGAGCAGATCCAGAGTCAGTAGAGTTCATTTGTTTATTGGACCTTCTGACAAATAACAAAACAAATCCATTAAATAACATTTTGCATTTGGCTCAATGATAATAAATGTTGGTAAGATGATGAATTCATAAATCAGTTAAACTAGATTTAAAAGCAGCATCAGGTTTGTTAAAATGTACATTTAGTATTTTTGTTGGTTTTATATCATTTGAAATGACATTTGCACCATTTTTAACCAAAAGTAAGACTGAATGCTCCTGAAAATGTCAAATGGTGTAACCACAAAAGAATGATACATATTACATATTCTATCCTCCTAGAGAGAAAGAAAGGAAGAAAGAGAGAAAGAAAGGAGGAAAGAAAGAAAGAAAGGAGAAAAGAAAGAAAGAAAGGAGGAAAGAAAGAAAGAAAGAAAGGAGGAAAGAAAGAAAGAAAGGAGGAAGAAGAGAAAGTAAAGACAGGAAGAAGGAGAACGGAAAAGAGAAAGAAAGAAAGAAAGATAAACAAGGGAGAGAAAGAAAGGAGGAAGAGAAGAAAGAAAAAGTAGGAGAAAGAAATGAGGAAAGAAAAAAAGAGGAGGAAGAGGAAAAGGAAACACGAAGTTAGAGAAGGAGAGAAAGATAAAGGAGGAAGAAAAAGAAAGAACACTAAGTTGGAGGAGAGAAAAGAAAGAAAGAAAGAAAGAAACAGAAAGAAAGAAAGAAAGAAAGAAAGAAAGAAAGAAAGAAAGAAAGAAAGAAAGAAACAGAAAGAAAGAAGTAAAGCAGTAGGTTCCTGGTCTCCATGGTAACCAGAGTAAATGTAATATTGATAACAATTGTATTCCATTACCTTTATTTAATATAAAGTTATAATGTAAGATCATGCCAAACTAGTTGATATGGTGTTTTATTGACTATTTACTGTTTTTAAGCAAGTTGAATTATTTGGTACAAAGTTTTTATGGTTACACCACTTAGACATTTTTGCCATAATCCTCTAATATATTCTCTCTAAATAAAATGACAGATTTATAGATAAATGAACTTCTATACCTGCTGTATCTAATCTGATACTCTCATTTTCAACAGGAATTTACTATAAAATAAGCTACATAATGTTTAGTAATTCAACATCAAGCATCAATCCAGTAACTATTTTAATGCTTTTCTTACCTTCACTTTTTCTAAACTGGTAAAAAAAAATATCCAGGCCTCAAAAACTGTGTCTCACTGATTGACAGCGTTGAAATAAAAGGTCCCCTGCTGGTTTATATGTGCATTCAAACTCATTCATTCAAAGATCTGCAGCAGCAAACTCACTTATAAACAGCAGTATAAAGCGTAATATAATATAAAACATGTATGAGTGCAGAGGGGCACAGTGAGTCTGTAGGTTCATCTGATGTTTAAAATGTTTATGGCAGTGGGAATGAAGGAGTTAGGGTTTGTGGTTTTTGGGCTAACAGGACTTTATAGCAGCAGCTTGATGGAAGTAACTGGAAGGACTGGTGGGGGGGGTTGGGGTTATGGGGGGGGGGGTTGGGGTTATGGGGGAGGGATCCTGCAGGGGGTGAGGATCACTCTCTCCCTTTCTTCATGAGGCCGACATGGTTGGAAACCGTTTAAGAAACCGCTGCAGCAGCCAAACCATCAAAGTTTCAACCTTTCCGTTCAGTCTGAGTCAGGCAGCATCTGTGCAGCTCTGCAGGAAGTTTTCATTTCAGTCCAACATGAAACTCACAGAATCACCACACTTTCTTTTTCTTTTTTACTCAAAGAAAAACATCCGTCCTCCTCCTCTCGTCTCAGTGATGCACAGCGCAGCACCAACAGGGGAACTTTCCACAGTGAGGAGGGATAATAATGTCCTAATTGGCCGACTCCCTCGCCACTGAAAGGTTAGACACACGTTAGATTAGTCAGTGAACATGCAGCGGAGACTCAGGTTAGTCATCAGCTGGGTCGGTGCGGTTCAGTCTGATCCACATCAGACAAGACGTCACTGTTCCTGCAGCAACAAACCTCTGACCTGCTGCAGAGAGAAAGGACATATGCATGAACTGTTGTCTTCATTAACCCTCCTGTTGTCCTCAGGTCAAGAAAGGACAGGAGGAAGGGAGGAAAGAAGGAAGGAAGGAAGGAAGGAAGAAGGAAGGAAAGGAGAGAGGAAGGAAGGAAAGGAGGGAGGAAGGAAAGTAGGAAGGAGGGAGGCAGGGAGAAAGGAAAAGAGGAAAGAAGGAAGGAGGGAAGAAGGAAGGAAGGTAGGATGGAGGGAGGGAAAGAAGGAGGGAGGGAGGAAGGACAGAAGGAAGGAAGAAAGGGGGAAGGAAGGAAGAATGAAGGAAAGGAGGGAGGAAGGAAGTGAAGGAGGAAGAAGGAAGGAAAGAAAGGAGTGAAGGGAGGGAGTGAGGAAGAAGGAAAGAAAAGAGGAAGGAAAGGAGGAAGAAGTAAGGAAAGGAGGAAGAAGGAAGGGAAGGAGGGAGGAAGAAGGAAGGAAAGGAGGGAGGGATGAAAGAAGGAAGGAATGAGGGAGGGAGAAAGGAAAAGAGGAAGGAAGGAAAGAAGGACAGAGGAAAGAAGGAAGGAAAGGAAGGAAGGGAAGGAAAGAAGGACAGAGGAAAGGAGGAAAGAAGGAAGGGAGGAAGGAAAGGAAGGAAGGAAGGAAAGAAGGAACAGTCAAAACAGACGGGGTCAATTTGACCCGGGAAGACGACAGGAACAACACAATAATCAGTTATGTTGATTATTTCATATTTTCGGTCCTCAGAGGAAGAATCAGACTGATGGTGTTTGGTTGACCTTTGATCTCTGCTGTGTTTCATGTTCTCTGACTGGATCTGCTGGTTTCTGTCCAGTTGCTGGTTGTTTCTCCTCCTGCTCAGATTCCTGCTGTCATATCTGCATATTTACTGCTCTTACTCCCCAAACTGCTGCTGGGAGCTGAAAACTCATCTCCCAGCCGTCCTCCTTAAATCATCTCCTCATCCAACACTTCCCTCTCTACAGTACATCAATACATGTAAAGCATTTATATATATATATATGTAAACTGTCAATGTGTGTATGTGTGATAGATCCACTGTTGTCGAGCTTTTTCAAACGTCGTTTTTGATGCTTTGAGCAGAAACTCAACCTGGATTCCTGTCAGCTGCAAACATGAAACAAATCTGCCAAAATCAGAGATAAGAAATAAAATCTGTGTCTCTGTGAGTCAGGTGAACTGAACGTTTTCCCTTAAATGGATGTTTGTTGAACACAGCAGCTCAGATACATGTAGTACACAGATCAACCACCAGGGGACCAACGCTGTCAATCAGTGAGACACAATTTTTAAGGCCTGGAAAAAAAAGTTAAGGTACGAAAAACATTAAAATAGTTACTGGATTGATGCTTGATGTTGAATTACTAAATATGTTAATTTATGGTAAATTCCTGTTGAAAATGTGAGTATCAGATTAGATACAGCAGGTATAGAAGTTAATTTATCTATATTAGAGGATTATGGCAAAAATGTCTAAGTGGTGTAACCATAAAAACTTTGTACCAAATAATTCAACTTGCTTAAAAACAGTAAATAGTCAATAAAACACCATATCAACTAGTTTGGCATGATCTTACATTATAACTTTATATTAAATAAAGGTAATGGAATACAATTGTTCTAAATATTACATTTACTCTGGTAACCATGGAGATCAGGAAACATTTACATGTTTTAAATGAAGTCATTATTAGTATAAGTCCACTTAAATACACTGTAGGTGATAAAATATGTAATATTTATCAGTCTTTTGTGGTTACACCATTTGACATTTTCAGGAGCATTCAGTCTTACTTTTGGTAAAAAATGGTGCAAATGTCATTTCAAATGATATAAAACCAACAAAAATACTAAATGTACATTTTAACAAACCTGATGCTGCTTTTAAATCTAGTTTAACTGATTTATGAATTCATCATCTTACCAACACTTATTATCACTGAGCCAATCAAGATGGTAACTCATATAAACGATGCAAAGATAACTTGACTTCATAATGCAGATGAAGAAGAAAATAGTTTGAGTGGTCAAAATAATATCTACAATATAACCTGTATCTTCATATTTGTGCACAAAATGTAGATAACAAGTCTGAACTACAATATAACTTTTTCTGCTCGCTGAATTCTCCAAACTTTCTCTTCAATCTTGAATCAGAAACTTGTTTATTGTCCAGTGAGTTTGCACATAGAGCGACGTCTGTGTTACAAAGTGAAACACGCCACTGATCTGCACAAACTCCCTCAGTGTAGATTTATTTATTTGAGCTTCACTTCAGTGTGTCTGGTGTTCATTCATCATGCTGCAGACTCTCTGCTGCAACACTGTCAACAAACAAATCGGAGTCTGTCTGTTACTTTGTCGGAGTTTGACGTAAGCAGGCAACAGTTTTCAGAGACTTCCTGGAAGCACGAAGGATGTGCTGCAGCACTTTGTATCAGCACAGCGAACAGGCAACAATACTTTGTGTTACTGAGGACTGAAGGTCTGAACTCTGTGAGGGTCACTGCAGATTTAAAGAGACACAGTGGCGGTTTTACAGGATCTTTAAATACAAATCAGATGAACTTCATATTCCTGCTGAAGCTGGTTTCAGTTCATTTAGGTTAACCTTTGTGTCGTCCTGCCGGGTCAAATTGACCCTGTCTGTTTTGACTGTTCCTTCTTTCCTTCCCTCCTTTCCTTCATCATACCTTCCTCCCTTCCTCTGTCCTTCTTTCCTTCCTTCCTCTTTTCCTTTCTCCCTCGCTCCCTCATTCCTTCTTTCATCCCTCCCTCCTACCTTCATTCCTTCCTTCCCTCCTCCCTTCCTTCCACCTTTCCTTCCTTCCACCCTTCATACCTCCCTTCCTTCCTTGACTCGAGGACAACAGGAGGGTTAAAATGAACTTCCAGATTATTGAAACCAGCAGCAGAAAGAAAATCCATCATAGTCAATGTTTTCAAAATGTCAAAGTTTTACCAAAAAGAGAAATATCATAAGTGTTCATAAGAGTCAGTTCTTCACGTTTTGCAGGTTAATGTATATAACTTCTAAGATAAACATCATTTAACATGAAGCTGGTAAGAACAGACCTGACTGATCAGCAGCAGCAGCAGTTACTTCCCGTCCTGCCAGAACGGCTGAAAATCAAAGCAGAGTGAATCAGAGTGAAGCGGATAATCTGATAAAAGCTGAGGGATCACAAACAGTGAGCGAGGTCAAAGCCGCCGCGCCAACACCAGCTGATAGAAATGTGTTTTATGAGCGATGAGGACGCTGATAGCGAGGGCGTTCCTCAGTCAGGGAACTGATGGGAAACAAATGACAACCGTTAATCAGACTGAGGATGGATCACTGCTGCAGCCACACACATGGAATTTGGACACGCTAAATTCACGTAATCCATCTGGTGAGCAGTTTTCTGTCTCACCAAGCAGCTCAGATATCGACTTCAGTTCTGTCCTGTCGAGGTTTTGCGTGACTGTAAATCAGTTCAGAGACTTTGGACACTGGTTCACAGTTCAGAGTCTTTATTAATGAGCAGCTCAGAGTGTTTGGAAAGATATGAACCAGGTTTCATACACTCAGTGTCATCAAACATTATTGTTCATTAACTTTACGTGTTATATGAACATTTCCAGATAGATGATTCCAGATAGTTTGTTGTACACAATAGGTTTTTCTACTGAACCGATCTGACCATTGAAGGATCGATCTGACCATTGAAGGAAGTATTGATCTGACCGGTGAAGTATTGATCTGACCAGTGAAGGATCGATCTGACCAGTGAAGGATCGATCTGACTAGTGAAGAACCGATCTGACCGGTGAAGTATTGATCTGACCGGTGAAAGATCGATCTGACCATTGAAGGACCGATCTGACCGGTCAAGGATCGATCTAACCAGTATAGGATCGATCTGACCAGTGAAGGACCGATCTGACCAGTGAAGAACCGATCTGACCAGTGTAGGATCAATCTGACTGATGAACGATCAATCTGACCAGTGAACGATCGATCTGACCAGTAGAGGATCGATCTGACCGATGAAGAATCAATCTGACCAGTGAAGGATCGATCTGACCAGTGAAGGATTCATCTGACCAGTATAGGATCGATCTGACCATTGAAGAACCGATCTGACCAGTGAAGGATCAATCTGACCGGTGAAGGATCGATCTGACCAGTGAAGAACCGATCTGACCAGTGTAGGATCAATCTGACTGATGAAGGATCGATCTGACTAGTGAAGGATCAATCTGACCGGTGAAAGATCGATCTGACCAGTGAACGATCGATCTGACCAGTAGAGGATCGATCTGACCGATGAAGAATCGATCTGACCAGTGAAGAATCAATCTGACCAGTGAAGGATCGATCTGACCAGTGAAGGATTGATCTGACCAGTATAGGACCGATCTGACCAGTATAGGATCGATCTGACCGGTGAAGGATCGATCTGACCAGTGAAGGATTGATCTGACCAGTATAGGATCGATCTGACCAGTGAAGGATCGATCTGACCAGTGAAGAATTGATCTGACCAGTATAGGATCGATCTGACCATTGAAGAACCGATCTGACAAGTGAAGGATCGATCTGACCAGTGAAGAACCGATCTGACCGGTGAAGGATCGATCTGACCATTGAAGAACCGATCTGACCAGTATAGGATCGATCTGACCAGTGTAGGATCGATCTGACCAGTGTAGGATCGATCTGCAGCAGATTCAGACGTTGTTTCTGATGACGGCAGCAGACTCTGACTCAGTGGAAACACTGCACTGTAAACTAAACCCTTCAGGAGATAAGAGCTCACAGCAGAACGCTCATTAACGGTGCAGCCGAGCGTTAAAACACAGAATGTGTTTTTCATGAATATCTGTAAATCAGTCTGAGGTTCAGAGGCCTCGGCCTCATCAGGGCCAAACCACCAACCTCAGATGCGATCCTGCCGCCCTCGATGGTTTTCTGCGGTTTAAAGGAAACTCTGGTTAACCCTATTTACATTTTATACCATGATTAAAACTCTTCAGAGAAAATTCAGCTTTACATCATGTTTCACTCACATTCTTAAGCTGGTAATTACAGAGCTGACTGTTTGCAGAACATCAGTGTTTAAATTCTGTTATATCTGAATACAATGCTGCTAAACTGGAGTTTAAGCTTAGTAAACAAACCTCAAAATATCCCCAAAAATGTGTTTTGTTTGCTGGCTTCCTTTCAGCTCAAAAACTGTACTTTTAAGACTTTCTTAAAGTTGGAGTTGACTAATTTAAATCGTGTTGATAGGTAAAACCATCAAAATTAATAAAATCTGGCTTATAATTATCGTATTAGTGTACTGTAAAATAAAGTGCTGGATTTCCTTTTTACTGAGATTCAGTAATTACCATTAAAGCCGTTATATATATGTGATTCCACTCCATCCAGCCTGTTTGTTGTATTATTTTAGACTTTGCCTTTGTTTGAATCTTGTTTTTTTAAATAACTTTTTCTACTTGGGGATTTATAAAGTAGATCTGCAGGCTTTTAATTCATCTGGAAACCTCACAGAGACTTTATATCTCACCTCGAGTCTGCCCGAAGCCTTCAGGTCAGATGTGTTTCCACTCTTCAATCCAGTTCGGCTCATTTTTCTCAGACAGCTTTAATAACCTCAGCAGCAGGAATGAGCACAGTTTGGGTTGTAAATTAAGACTTTATAAACTTTTACTCAGGAATCTGTTATCTAATATAAATGTTTCTGAGGAAACCTTGAGTAGAAATCAGGAAATCAGTTTATTATGAAGTTTTTTTTGTGGTTGTTTCCCAGAGGTTCCCGTTTGCTGTATGTCAGAGGGGAAATGACCCTGCTGTCACACCCTTCTGTCCGGTAAGCTAACTGCCAGTGGTCGGCTTTCACAGCGCTGCTATCGCACAGGGAAATGCAGTCATTTGTGATAATTGCCCTCAGTGATTTTATTCCTGTGCAAATCGCCCATGTCGGTAATTTGTCAAGAAAAACTTCCGTGTTAAATGACGCAGAGTGCTTCCATTATCCGAGCCAGATCTGATCCCTCTCTCAGGGATTGAGGCTCTGCAGAGACGTTTAATATCCAGCAGAAAACTACCAACTATTCATGTATTTAGTTACATCTTTATCTTTACCGTGCTGTGTTTTGTTTATGAGACAGTCTCTATTTGGGAGAGGCCTCAGGATCTTGTTTTATCTGTTTGATTAAAGACAACCTATTATGTTAATTTCAGCTCTAATTCTTTTTTTTATTTTTGGACTCCACAAGAGCAGCTTTACATGATTTCCAGTTAAAAACTCCTTATTTATCTTTTACTGGTTCTTTATGCAGCCGCTCACTCTGTTCTGATTGGTCAGCTTTATGTATGTGCATGTAGCTTTACCACCAATACAAATTAAACATGTCTTATTTTACTGCCTCAGATTAACCCTTACTTACTGTTCAGCTCAAATTTGACCTGTTTTGACATTTAACAGCTGTTAAAACACCCGAAATGTCTTTTACTCTGAAATTTGATGACTTTTCCTAAAGTGGCCCAAAATGCACAAAAATGAAAATATTATACTTTTGTATAGGTGCTATGAAAATTGTCCATTGAGGCTGTTCTGGGTCAAATTTGACTCGTATCTATTGACATGGCTTTTTGTTAACCCTTACATACTGTTCATATTCTAAACTCTCGCAGTTTACTATTAATTTAACTTAAACACAAACAATCTGACCCAGAACAGCATCAATGGACACACATTTGTAGCTTCTATACGAAAGTAGAACATTTACAATATAGTTTAATTTTTGTGCATTTTGGGCATTTTTGTTACGTCCATTTATTATATACAAAGTTCTCCTTTAAACAGATTTCAGCGTTGTCCCTGAACGTATCATTGAGTCCAGAATGACGTCACCTCCTGAAACGGTCGAGCATCAAACAGCGGTCGAGGGAAACACCCGGCTGTGGTCTGCTGTGATCTGCACACTCACACTCTCACATTTAAATTGCTGTACTGTGAGGACTCTATTGGCATAATGCTTTCATCACCATCTAACTTTAACCCTAACCATCCACCAACGTGCCACCCCCCTCTAACTGTGATGTGAGTCCCAGCTGGCCGACAAACTGTCCTCACGCTGCCGGTGGGAAACCCGTCGATCCTCACAGAGATAGAAGAGCTGAGGCGGCGCAGCGTCATCTGTTAGTCATTTTACTGTCCGCCTGTCATTAACACTGACTTCTATTTATAACACACACTCACACACTCATAGACAGGAAGTTGTTTTATTCATTTCATAAAAGATATATGAAGTATATGTGTGTTTTTTTGCATTAAAATGTGTTGAGCTTATGAGCGTGTACATTTTATTACGATACTAACACTAAGTGCTGTCAGCATCGTGTCGGCGGGCCCCTGGTTGGTCGTTTGTTGGCACGCTGCTCAGAATGAAACACAAAGATTTAAAGGAGATTGAAAGACCAAATGTAACAGCCATGGGAGCATAGTCTGTGTTCCCTCAGTTTAATAATAAAATACAGAATTTCACCTGAAGAAGGAACCATGATAGCAGAGAGGCGATGCACACTGACTGAAGAGACAGAATAATAGTCAGGTTTACATGGAGCCTAATGTTCCGATTAGAATCAGTTTAGAAGCACAAACCGAATGAAAATGCTCCATGTAAACACCTCAGACAGAATAAACAGGCCCAAACAAAATGGAGTTTTGTTGTGTTCAAATTTGAGGAAAGCGATACTCTCGATGTTTAAAGATAAAAAGGTTTGTTGACAAAGCAAAGAACACTGCAGCTCTAGAGTTCCATAGAAGAAGTCCTGAATGTATATTTACAATCCCCTTATATTCAACTGTAGTTTGGGTGTTGTTCTGATTCTGCAATTGTATTGGTTCTTGTTACTATGGTTCTTTTTGGGGATCAGCCAATCAGCTTTGGGCTGAATGTATATTTTGGCGGTTTTCTGAGTAAAGGTTTAGAATTCTTGTCATCTATCTTTTTGTCTATCGCCTTTTAAAAATGGCTATGTATCTGGAGCAGGCAGGGAGTTCCGGTCCTCTGAAATGAGGCCAACGCGGAAGTAACTTAAAACTGCATTCTATCAAAAGGCCACCAGGGGGCGACCGTTTTGGTGTCAAAAGGACTTCCGTCTCTATACAAGTCAATGGAGAATTCACCAACTTCTCACTTGATTTCTAACCTCAGTAAACGTTTTCAAAATGTGTTTATGGTCTCAATCGCTAGTTTAAAGCCTTCTTCAATGCAGTATGATGTTCATTTGGGACATTTTGGCCTCCCTGATTTTATATGTGACGATAAAGCAGGGTATGCATTAGGGCGTGGCTACGTGGTGATTGACAGGTTGATTGGTTCACAGGTTCAGGAGGGCGCCTCATGCTCCTCCTGATGCCCATATAAGTAGAATCCCTGTTTTTATTTTTCCCAGCATGCACCTGAAATGTTCAAGATGGCGCTGCTCAGATACGATACTATTGGCCTCCGAGCAGCAGTCCACAAACCAATGGGTGACGTCACGGATGTTACGTCCATTTCTTATATACAGTCTATGATCTGGAGCAGCTTCCTGCAGGTGCGCTTACTGCTGTGCTTGAGCTTCCTGTTACATAGTCTCTTCACAGTCTTTTGCACTTTCGATTAATCAATATTCACACTTTGGACCTTCTGCCAATACGTCTTTTTGGCCTAAGTATGAACTTTCATATCTGCATCACCATGTCAACACCTGCACTGACAGTGATTAACCATGTCATGTCCATGTTCAGCATCAGTTTCATTTGGTTTCAGAGAGGTAGAATATTCCTTTTCCCAAACTGAAAACATTTTTTATCACGTAAAGTCATCTTAAGGCTGAAACTGATAATGCTGATGAAGTTGAAGTGTTGCATTGAGGAATCTGAAGACTAGGTGGTGGGTTGCGCAAAACAGCATCAACAAGTCACCTGAGCAGAGAAGGAGAACATTTAAAAAGACAGCTGCAATATGATAGGCTGACAGTGAAGGTGTGTCACCGTGCTATTGGTTAGACTTGACCAGCTGATGTGTCAATTGATGCTCCAGAAATAACACCAAGGAATTTATGAGCTTTGACAGAGATCAGTATGAGCTGTGAGAAGGATCAGAATGACTAAAGAATGAGAAATAAAACTATGACATGAGCAAACAAACAGATGGTGTTCCTGTCTGAATTTTCGCTAAGCTTCATTTGGTTTCAGAGAGGTAGAAATATTCCTTTTCCCAAACTGATCAAAGGTCAGATTTCATCACGTAGAGATAGTTGAATTCTAGATGCTTTAACACACAGAGAAGACTAATAGAAATATTGATTATAGCCACTTTAAGGATGTGAAGCTCTGTGATTGGTTGTTTCTTACCTACATACATCTTTGGAGTTGCAGTTGACTTCTGTACTTCAGTTTTGTTGTTGATATTTTACTTTAGTTCAACATTTAAAACCCTCCACAGTCAGTTATCTAAAAACTGTGATAAAACTGAATCCATCTTTCACTGTAGGAACCGCTGGCGCCTGAAATTACTTCTTCATTTCACGCGTCTTTGTTGGCGCGTGTATCTGTTGTCTATATTTGTAGAAACAGAAGCATGTGTGTTCAATTACTCAGACCAGTGACAGACCTCCGAAACTGCTGCTTCAAAAAAACCTCTGACGTTAATGATCTGCCTCTAGATTCCTCTGCAGGGGGAAAAATAGGAGATGTGTGTATTAATTTTGTGCAGTTGTGCAAGTTTGCATTGATTCATTGTTGTAAAAGATTGGTTTCAACTCTTTTGCATGTGTTTGTATGTGTGTGTGATACTGTCTGGCTCTACATGCCACGTCCTTGTATGACATCAGGCGTGTTCATGACAGCGAGGAGTCTCCCCAAAACCAGACCAAAGCGAACCCAGACACACCACACACACACACACACACACACACACACACACACACACACACACACTCACTCCCCTTCATGCTTAAAATAAACGTTGTTCTGTTCGTGTCTCCTCTCACACACACACAGAAACCTCATGCATTACCTCATCAATGCAGATCCACTTCAGCTCACGAGACGCCACAACACACGTTAGTCTGAGCTTTAAGAGCAGCCGAGCGAGACTGAATGATGCCTTCTGTTAGACTGGGAGTCATCTGAGGGAAAAGGTCTGAGTTATACACCAATGAACTTTAGAATTGGCTCACGTTAGTTAGATCTCACAGAGACAGTTTCTATCATATTTTCATTGTTGATTATCTGCATAATCTAGTTTTTTTTTTAAATCACTATTTCAGCAAACTACTTCAAATGTTTATGTTGTTTTTAACTGTCTTGTAACTATGTAAAACCATTTATCCGTTACTTTTAACAAACTATTTCAGTTGTTTACTTTTAGCTGTTTCAACTGTTTATTCATTATTTTTAGCTTACTATTTCAGCTATTTATGTTACATTTAGCAATCTATTTCGGTTGTATATACGTTACTTTTAGCTAATTATTTCGGTTGTTTATACGTTACTTTTAACAAACTCTTTCAACTGCTTTTAGCTAACTGAAGAAGAAGATGTATGCAGTGATTTAAATTTCACGGCACAGTAAAACACAAGTTGAAACGTTAGCTGATGTTTAACTCATAGCTCATTGGCTAACGTTAGCTCTCTGAACTGGGCTACTAATGAGCTAACTGATGCACTGTTAGTTTATTCTAAGTAGTCCTAATGTCTCATTCTACGACGGAGTATTGTGCTGTTTTTTTTTTTTTTTTCTTGTGACAGACTTTTTGTTTTTGTGCCTGATTTTTTTTCTTTTTTTTTTGCCTGGCCCTAATACTCCGTCGTACTCATTCTGATAAGACAGATGTGATATTTACAGTCTGTGAATTACAGCATTGGAACAAACTCTCTCTCATTGGTAATGTCTGTTTTTCCATAGATGGAGACGATTTACGAAAACAGCAAAGTCCAGGTGAGAGTAAAGTCAAGATGATGTTACCTAACTGATAAGAATAATGTTATAAATTAATTGGATGAATTCATATCTCTTATTAGACTGTAAATACTCTGTTTGGTTGCTGTGTTTGCCTTTTGATTGACAGCACTAAGATGGAGAGAGGAGAATAAAGAAGAGGAGAGAGAGAGAGAGAGTATGAAGCAGGTGAGAAAGTGAACCGACATCACATAGTTATATCACAAATACTCCGATAATATGTCATTTTATAGTTTAATACAATATGTTTGTGTGTGATTGTCAGTGAAAAGAAGAAGAAGAAGAAGAGAGGGGAAGACAGAGCGAGAGGAAGAGAAAGGTGAGATTTCATGGATATGTGTTCTCTTACTCACATTAAATGCTTTCCAGACTTACATTTAGAACATAAATCAGTGGACTATTCAAAAAAGAACATCTTCATTAAAACACTTTCCTAGTTGTTCACATATGCTTGTTGTTTATTTTCACAATATAAGAGGAGAGAGAGAGAGAGAGAGAGAGCGGCATACCGGCCACCAAGCCAAAGCAACAGGGTCTCAAGATGTTTCTTTTGATTTGGCGGATAAGGACACATGTCCTAAACAGTTAAAGCTGTCGCACTACCGCAGGATCAGTTCAGCACGCAAAAAAGAGCTTTCCAACAAAACTGGTTCCAGAGTTTTAAATGGCTGCAGTACTTGTCTAGGAAAAATGCTGCTCTCTGGGTATTTGGTAAAAGTCTCAGACAGGCGGTATTTGTGAATGGTGGAGTCAGTAATTGGAGAAAGACACTGAGCATATTTCATAAACATGAAACCACCCAGTAACACACAAGGACAGTTTATTTTGCATATTGGGGAAGCAAGGAAGACCATGTCGAGGTCATGTCAAAATAGCTGAAAGCCACAATAAAGGCAGTTTCCTAGAGTGCATGTCACTGTAGAGGCAGTTTGATCCTTTCGTGCAGAAGTAAACACACCCAAAAACACAGACAGTCCTCTGTTCTGCTGGTCAGAATAAGGTGATGCATGTTTCTACGGAGGATACAGTAAGGGAGAGGCTACAGAAATGACACATGTTTATGCTACGTCAATAAATGCTGGAATTAGAGGGGGTCAGCTCTAGGTTCCCACAGGGTTAGGGTTATATTTTACAATTGCATCCATTACATTCACCCCCCAAAATTTTCCCCACACTTGTCCGGGTCTACGGCTCCCAGTGTCACACGTGCCAAGTGGGAAACAAACCACAGTCTCCAGCATGATAGTCGGGCATCAGCTGATTGGATAGAACTTCAACATTTAAATGTTTTAAATCAAAGCCCATGTGCCGTGCTGTAACCCAATGAGGAGAAAATACCTGATCTTGCGACTGCAAAAAGACGGCCCAATCAGGACGGCGTTGTGCCCCCCACTGCTTAATTTGTAAATTATTGCTCATGAGGGACTTTCACTCGTAGCCTCACAGAGGAACCAGGACACCGCACATGTCTGTGGCTGTGGGAACATAGGGCCTAAATTTGAATAATTTCTTAGAAACGTGGGAACATCGAGCTGTGGGAACATAATCACGCCCCCCGAAAAACTCAAGAGGAAGTTGTTGTTGTTTCTTTGGACAGAATGATCTCTGAACTGGAAGAGTGTTTTTCTCGTATGAATGAATTGCTTAATATAATTCAGGCGTGCAGTCCAACCTCAGATCACCGGGTCGGCTAACGTGAGCTCTGGGTCGGCTAATGTAAGCTCCGGGTCAGCTAACGTAACTTTGGGTCAGCTAACGTAAGCTCCGGGTCGGCTAACGTACTGTGAAACTAATCTGCTGGTTGGCAGTTTTTTCGGCTTCCTCTTTCCTCGTCCCGTAAACCTCTTAGTGAACTATACATTGCTGGCAACTATTTTAACTATCCGTCCATTACTTTTAGCTTTTCCTAACAGTTATTCATTTTTAATTTCACTCACTCATTCATTGAAAAGCTGTTTGAGATACAATCTTTCAGTGAACCCTCAAACTACTACTGAAGAAACTCCTGATACTGTGGTTTCCTGGTATATATATATAAACGTTTATGTTACAATACTCTGCATTATGCTCAGGGGTCTGACCATCTACCCACCAGTATAAAACAAATAAAATCACATTTATTAGCAACAAATGTCAGAAAATAGTGTAAAATGCTCGTTATAACTTCCCAGAATCAAAGTTAAATATCTTGTTTTGACCAGTTAATATCATGTATCATTCAATTTCCACATTTAAAAAGGCCAGAACCAGCAAACTATTGGCATATTTGCTCAAAAAGGACTAAAATTATGTTTGGATTAAGGCAATGGTGTCAAAATTGATAAACTTTCTGTAAATCAGCTAATCACTGCAGCTCAGTGCAGGAGACTGTTTCACATAGTTGTATTTAGTCTTACAGATAAGTTACCCAGACACACAGTTACAACACTGGAAAAGACATTTTCATCTCATGGGACCTTTAAATGTTCCTAAAACCTGACTTTACCTGCTGCTCTTTTCCTGCTGCATTTATATCTGCTTTATTACCTTTTGCTTTATTACCTTCTGAACCAGGCTCTCGTATTGTTTCCACTTGTTTTCGGCTCAGTAGCTCAGACCAAACAGTCAGGCGTGTCGCCTTTTAGCAGCTTTAAAGTTTAACAGGGCAGAGGAGGAAAACCGCTGGGACTCAAGCAACCTTTCGACCTCTCGCCTTGTGTGTTAAAGCTTTAATAGCGCCGCATTTTTTCCTCGGCGTGTGGAAATGAATTCCTGCTGCGTCTCCTCCTCGCTGGCTGGATCTGCTCCAGCGGCTTCGGCCTCGACCCGCAGCGTTCGTCCTCCTCGCTGGAAAAGCTCAGCGTCAGTTTTTGCAATCACATTTTTTAATATGTGTTTAACAAGGTAGGTTTATATCATTATTAATGTCAACATGACCCAGAGCCTGCGTGGAGCTTTAAAACCTGATGCAAGGTGGTGACAAATTATTATAAGAGCTTTAAAAAAAGAAGCTTTAACAACAACATTACCCTAAAATAACCTTATATTGCCCCCTTCCTCTTCCCAATTAACAGCAGGGAGGGTCTGTAATGGAGACATTAAGAACATGTAACAGATAAAACGAGGTATTTATAGAGGAGGAAACAGAGACAGAATGAAAGGAACATGTTGGAAGAACAGTGTGTTTTTCTGAGATTTAAGAGACCAAGAACACATTTTCTTTGTGTACATCCTTTAAACTTTAATGGTGAAGCAGACAACAAAAAACAAAGAGATACTGTAAAATAAATTAGATTAGAAAAATGCCACAAGCACATTGGATTTGTACAACAAAGCAATGCAACATACTGGAAACTTGATTTCCATATATACAGAATAAAAAATAGACTTTTTATTCTTTGTCCACTTCGTTCAGTGTCAATATTTTTCATCTTAATAAAAAGAACAAACACAACCACTTCTTTTATTCTTTTTTTTCTACTTTTTTGCTCCTTTTTGAGACTTTTATCTTCAGACAGTTTGTACGTGTCCATGTACACACAGGATGGACTAATGATGAGCTTGTCCCAAAAAAGTCCAGAAGAAGAGTTTCCGCTCTTCTAAAACAATAACAACAACAACAACAAAAAAAAACACGTAACACGCGTGACTTCATCAAAAAGAGGGGACCGATACGCCAAAACTTTTGGTGAACAAGTCGACAATACTGATATCAACATATACGTACGATACAGAAACACTCAAATGACCAGATTTGATTTGATTGGACGGCATTTTGTTTTCTCCCAAAAAAACAGAACAAGGCGTCTGTGGATTGTCTTTTTCATATATAGAGGAAAGTAAAAGGAGTAAAGCATTGTGGGAAACGTAGTTCTCGGTGTGCAGGGAGAGACAGAGCAGAACGTGAGAGAAAATAAAAACATTATAACTCAAAGAAAAAAATCAAAAACTAAATAAATCTGCAACCAAAGCATGAATCAAACATCAGTCGTCGCTTTATGGAAACAAAATGACACATTCAGAGATACTGAATCATGAACTTCAGTGAAATTTCTCACAAAAATGGACGTAAATCAGTCTGTAAATGAATTAACTCCTTTTTTTTCTTTTTTTTTAAACTTTTCAACTTCATTTAATGAAAGTTGAACTTCTCTCGCACACAAATAAAAATGCACAAACTCGACTCTTTGGTGTTCTAAAGCAAACTAAACAACTGGACCATGGATGTTTTTTTTCTCCAGAACAAAACCTTCATCTTTTCTTCTAAAAAGTGAAAAACATCACTGAAATGCTTCAACTGGAATCCTCTTTATTTTACTGTGAACTTAAATAATATGGAAACTGTTCATCTGCTCATCATTACAAACCAAAGGACAATATTTGTATCACTTATCTCCACATTTAAAGAGCTTTTAAGAGATTAATTCAAAGGTTAACTCTTGTAATTAAAGGAGTTTTTAAAATCGCTTTCAAAAGACCTCAAACTTTCACTAAAGTGCAAAAACAACCCCAAAAAACATTAATATTAATTGAAATTGAAATCAACCATCAAAGTTGACTCTCGACTCTAGAAGTAATAATTTGACCAATTCAAAGTTCCACTTACTAGCTTTTTTTTTTAAGCTTTTAACTGCGAACTCGGGGAAGAAAATCAAATAATATGCCGATGATATCGTTGTCTCTTAGATAAATGTTCATCTGCTCATCATTACAAACCAAAGACTGTATTTGTATCACTTATCTCCACAGTTGCAAACCTTTAAGGGGATTTATTCGTAGGGTAATTATTTTAAGGGACTTAATTAAAGGAGTAGTTGTGATAGTTTTTGTGCTTTTGTGGAGATTATTTCGGGGGAAGGGTTGAATTTTTTAAAATTGCTTTCAAAAGACCAAAAGCTTTCACTGAAGTGCAACTTTTAATTTCAATTAATTTAAGCATTAAAGTTCACTTTCGATTAAAACCAAAGAATTCCAATTCAAAGTTTCTTCCTAAAATCAAATAATATGCCGATGACATCGTCGTCTCTTAGATAAATGTTCATCTGCTCGTCGTTACAAACCAAAGGACCTAAAACCTTTCAGAGGATTTATTCGTAGGTTGATTGTTTTAAGCTTTTGTGCTTTTGTGTGGATTATTTCATGTTTGGGTTTGAATTAAAAAGAAAAAAAATCCTTTCAAACGACCACAAGCCTTCACTAAAGTGCAACTTTGACGAAAAATACGTTACTGTTAAGCATTATAGTTCACTCTTGATGTATCCAAATAATCCCAATTCAGGTTCCACTTACTAGCTTCTCTTTTATTTCACTGCCTTCATCAGCAGCTGGAATCTAAATGACCGATATTTAAAGTGAGTTTGTTTGGCTGCTTTTCTGTATTTCTGACGAGTATCCATTCAAAACCTGTTTGCTGTAGTATTAAACCAGACCTGCAGTTACACACAGTGACCACAGGGGTTTTATTGTATTTGTAGTTACATTAATGGTGAAACAATCTTTATCTTACAAGTTTAACAGAAAACCTCTAACTTTCTTTGTCTAGCTTGGTAACAAACTGCAACAGAGATAGAAGCTTTTTTTACTTCTCTACATTTGTGTTTTTGTTGTGTAGTTTTTGTGGTGTGACTGTTAGCCGTCGCTGCTTATTGAGGTGTAAATTACATAAAACGGCCGCTAATGGAAGCTGTGACAATATTTTATTACTAGCTACATCAGTCAATCCCAGAAAAGGTGATTTAGATTTATTTATTTTATAGTTTTTAAGCCAAAATCTACACTTTTCTTCTTCTAAGTGCCATTTATTTTACTCTCCACTTCAACAAATCCTTGTTCAATCCGACCCGGACAGACAGGAAGTTCATGAGCGCTCTGGGTCTCGTTCATCAGACCGATACTGACTAAATACTTTAAATGCAGCATCTACTGTGTATTTATCTATAGAGTTTGTAATGGATGTTTAAAGAGAACTGGAAAGTTGCTTGTCGGCACATGAAGCCAAACTGGGCAGAGACTTCCACCGGCTGAGATTGAATAAACTTGAAAGGAATTTAATGTGATTGGACTAAATTGATCAAATATTATTTTATTAGTTATTTTGTGGAGGTTGTGATGCTAAAAAATGTTTCTGCTGATTTACAGAAAAGTCTATGAAAATAAGTATTTTTGGACCAATGTGAATGATGTGATATTGTAATTACACTGTTTGGCCACTATGTCAAATTGGCGCTATTTTCCAGTATCCAGTTTTCTATATACATCAACACAATCTGCACTATTATTCCAGCTAGTGTTGCTGTTGATGCTTCTAGCTGCAAGAAAAGTACAAAACCACCAACATTTATCTACTGATACAAAGCCAATACGTTTATTTCCACAATGTTTTGTTTTCAATCTGTATTTTCCAGCTGCTTCTAACACAATATTTAGTTTTTAAGAAATTTTATTTTGTTAAAGGAAGCAGCGGAGACATTTCTTCTTTAAATTTTGGGGGATTTTGATGAAAATCTTCACCTGCAAAGAACTTCCTGTCGTCTTAAAAAGTTCTTTATAATGTTGGTATCATAATGACGTTGGGGGGGGGGGGGGGAGTTTGGAGAGTTTTCATGGTAGATGATTCAGTAAAGTTACAATATGATAAATGTAAATCCAACAAAAAATACATGTAAAAATAAAAAAAAGTGAAGGATGCAAAATGTCTGCCACAATCAGATTTTTATTCCTGGAGCTTCGATACAAACTGATCAGTATTTCTAACATCCTGGTTACGATGCATCAGCTGTTATGTCTTCTTTCTTTTTTTCTTTTCTTTTTTTTAAACGCCCCGAATCAGGATTTTCATTATTTATGAGCCCAGAACGACTGATAATGATTTACCAACAACATGTGGCTGATCAAACCTGTGAACTGTCTGTCTTCAGTCTGTCTTCAGTCTGCAGCTAATCTGAACACGAGTGTCGCTATAGTGCAAAAAATTAAAACGTTCATAACGTCTCTTCAAAAAAAAACAAAAAAAACAACACAAAATAACAACAAATGCAGCAAAAACAAAAAAATATTATTAACAATAACAATAATATTATTAATATACTTACTGACAATAATAATTATAACATCAACAACACGGTAACCATGGTAACATAAAGAAGTGTTTGGTTCCAGCAGCCGAGCCAACTTGTTTCTTTCAAGTATTTCTCAACACACACGCACACACACACACACACACACACACATATTTATACTTCCAAAAATAATACAAAAGAGTCTTCGTCGTTCTTCCTCGTACATTTTGAAAAAAGTAAACAGTTGGGAAACAAACAAAAACAAAGTAAAATACAATAAAATCATAATACGTGAAACAAGTTGCATAGTTTTGAGATTTTTTTTGTATTTTTTTGTTTGTTTTTGTAGTTTTTTCAAGCACCTCGTCACTCCGAGGTCTGACGGGTCGAGTGGTGCTTGAACGTCTCAGCCACATAAATAAGCCTCGCTCCCTCCGTTTGTAACAAAAATATATTAGATATTCTTTTTTTTTCTATCTTTTTTTCTTTTCTTTTTTATTCTGAAAGTGCCGTCAAGACTCTCTCTGAGTTCAGCTGGACGAGGACGGAGCGTCGCCGGGAGGAGAAGAACGTCACCTGTTCATCTCCCTCTCCTCCCTCCATCTCAGACGTCCTCCCGCTCTCCCGTCCTGTCTAGTCCAGTTTGGTCCGGACCGATCCGGGTCGGGTTCGTGTTTACGAGCAGCCGCACTCCTCCACGATCATGTTCTGGATGTCCTTCTTGATGATCTTCTGCTCCTCGTTGTAGTAGAGCATGGACATGGCGCGTAGCCGGGTGGGCACGCAGCACGACCGCAGGTTCTGGAAGGGACTGTAGCCCCTCATGCGGTAGTGGCTGATGACGGTGGAGTGGAAGGACAACGTGGACCCGGCGATACTCGCCACGTGGGAGGGGCACTCGCCCTCGCAGTAGTTGGCATGGTAACCGGGCGGTGCGATTATCCAGTCGTTCCAGCCGATGTCTTTGAAGTTGACGTAGAACTGCCGCTTGCAGCAGACTCGGACTTTCCCGTCGCACTCCAGCCCGCGCTTCCTGCGCCGCCGCGAGTCGCTACCGTCGCCCTGCCGCACCACCGCCATGAGGAAGGGCCGGTGGGATTGTTCCCTCTGGTTGTTGCGCTGCGACGTCTCCGAGCCGCCGGAGACAAGGACGAGCGTGGCGCCGGCGTCGGCGCAGAGCGGGCAGGACACCCGCAGGCTCAGCGTCGTGCTCTCCGTGCTCTGCAGCAGCGTCTGGACCGCCGCCGACACCGGGAAGGTGTGCCAGCCGCTGCGGCGGGTGTCCACCGTCTTCTCTGCCAGCAGGAGGTCGTCCTGCGGCGGGGAGGCGTGTCCGTTGGGAAGCCGGCGCTGCTGGAAGAGACGGATGGCGACTTTGGCTCGGCTGCGGTTCGTCTTCGCCAAACGAAGGAAGAGCCAGACGTTCGCCTGCTCCACCAGAGACAGATCACCTCCTTCTTTAGACAGTACGAAGTTCACCAGGCCCGGAGACTCACCTGCACACACACAGACAAGACAGACGGGGTTAGGATGAAGCTCAGGTTATCATCTAATACAGGTAACCATGGCAACAGTAATGATGCTACAGGCTGTTAACCCGACTACAAAACACACCGTAAAACACGTCAGAGTTTTCTTTTACTGCGTGTTGCCGAGGGCTGTGAACGCATCACCAGACGCCAACACAAACGACCTGATGAGTGTGTGTGTGTGTGTGTGTGTGAGTGTGAGTGTGAGTGTGTGCATGCATGTGTGCGTGTGTGTGAGAGAGAAATAAGCTAACTCTGTCACACAAACACGCATGATGTGGGTTGTGTCAGCCACATCAGAGCTATAGAGTAACACACACACAGCACACACTTATCATTATGTTACCGTTTCTAACAAGACCTCACACACACACACACACACACACACACACAGATTGGACTCTTCCTGCTGACTCAGCAGTGGTGGTCAGAGGTTTTGGAGTCAGTTAATGGTTCCCACCAGGAGCCGTGTTGTCTGTTATCGTTACAGCAGCTCAGTGTGTCTGAATTTACTGCAGCAGCTCGTCATGAAATCTGTCTTTTAATTCTTTCCCTTCACAGTAAAATAAAAAGAAGTACGTTGTTTTATTTTGGAAGGTGAGCATTTCCTGTTTGAACGCAGCTCTAATGCTAAGGGTTAGTTTGAGGTTTCATTTCTGAGTAGTTTTTAATTAATCTATTAATCATTTAGACAATAAGAGCAGAACTTCCTTACATATTAACACACACACACACATACACACACACACATACACACACACACACATACATATATACACACAGACACACACATATATACACACATACACACACACATACATATATACACACACAGACACACACACACACATACATATATACACACACACACACACACATACATATATACACACACAGACACACACGTCCAGACCTGTTTTTTACACTTCCTAGAAAACCTCCGGGCCTTTTTCTAGAAAACCTAATCACCACTCTGACGACCCAATTACACATCCAGCGCCGTTACATAAGATCTTTCACGTCACCTTTCCTCCTCTCCTCGCTCTCTGTCGTCTCTCGCTCGTAGGCGTTCAGCAACACACGGACGCACTCAATCATCAAAGTCACGATTTCAGGAGTTTATGAATGTCAGCGATGCTCTGCTGAACGGTGTGAATGGGCGGCTGTGTGTGTGTGTATGTGTGTGTGTGTGTGTGTGGAGGCGGTCGGCACTTTAGCGAGTCCATTAACGCCGTTTAACTGACAATTCGGAGGCGATTATCTCACTTACATCATCATCACTTCAGAGATTCATTCATTCATTATTTCTTAGAAAATAGTGTTTCTGAAGAAGAAGAAGAAGAAGAAGAAGAAGAATCTGCTGATAATCTGAATGCTTCTTCTTCTTCTTCTTCTTCTTCTTCTTCTTCATCTACTATCAAACATTATGATATATTTGAATCCTCTGTTATGACACACTGCTGCATTAAACCTGGATTCATCCGCCGCTGGAATAGTCCACAACAATCGCTCTATTTCCTTCAGTTCATGTTTAAACACTACATTTAGCAGCTGATTTAATCTGTTTTATACGTGAAACTTATATATTTATGAGCTGCTTTGTCAGATTAACCTCCTGTGAGGCTCCACTATGAATGATAAGCTGAAGTAACGAGTTCATTAGTCAAATAAAAGACGATTAATCAGCAATAATTTGGATAATTGATGGTCGGATTCTCTGGTGGAAGCTTCATGTGTGAATATTTGCCAGTGTGGAGGAAGGAAGGAAGGAAGGAAGGGAGGAAGGTAAGAAGGAAGGAAGGAAGGAAGAGAGGGAAGAACAGATGGAGGGAAGGAAGGGAGGAAAGAAGGAAGGAAGGAAGAAAGAAAGTGAGGAAGGGAGGAAGGAAAGAAGAAAGGGAGGAAGGAAGAAAGAAAGGGAGGAGAGATGGAAGGAAGGAAGGAAGGAAGAAAGAAAGGAAGGAAAGAAGGAAGGAAGAAAGGGAGGAAGGAAGGACAGATGGAGGAAAGGAAGGAAAGAAGGAAGGACAGATGAGGGAAGGAAGGAAGGAAAGATGGGAGGAAGGAAGGAAGAAAGGGAGGAGAGATGTAAGAAAGGGTGAAGGAAAGAAGGAAGGAAGAAAGGAAGGACAGATGGAGGGAAGCAAGGAAAGAAGGAAGGACATGAAGGATGGAAGGAAGGAAGAAAGGGAGGAAGGAAAGAAGGAAGGAAAACCTAGTGACCTCTGATAAAAACCTGTTGCTCCCTTTTTTAGTTTCTAACACGACTGAAGTGAATAAAAGAGTGAAACAGTGAAACTCAGCCTGGTTTAAAGCTCCTGATGAACTCGCTCAGCGTCTGTTCAGCGAGCGTCTGAGCGCCCCGGCGGAGGAAATCCTAATCACACGTTAGCAGCGGTGAAGTCACATGGAGAGCCGCTTATTATGTGTGTAATGACAGACGAGCTGCGGAAGGACGTCTGTTACATCCGTGTGATTTACTGTCGCCTGTAAACGTCTGCAGGAACGCTGTGTGAGCGTCCGGCTGCTGCAAACTCTTCTTCTTCTTCTATGGTTTTTTGCGTATTTGTTTTCTGTAAAGATGAAAGTGTGTCGGAGGAGAATAAATGATTAACCCTCCTGTTGTCCTCGAGTCAAGGAAGGAAGGTAGGAAAGGAGGGAAGAAAGTAGGGAGGAAGGAAGGATGGAAGAAAGGAAGAAGGACGGAAAAGAGGGAGGAAGGAAGGAAGGAAGAAGGACGGAAAGGAGGGAGGAAGAAGGAAGGAAAGGAGGGATTAAGGAAGGATGGAAGAAAGGAAGAAGGAATGAAAAGTGGGAGGAATGAAGGGAGGAATGAAGGAAGGGAGGAAGAAGGAAGGAAAGGAGGGAGGGAGGGAGGGGTGGAGGAAGGAAGAAAAGGGGTGGAGGAAGGAAAGAAGGAAGGGAGGAAAGAAAGAGGAAGGACAGACGGAAGGAAGGAAGGAAGGGAGGACAGACGGAAGGAAGGAAGGAAGGGAGGAAAGAAGGAACAGTCAAAACAGACGGGGTCAGTTTGACCCGGGAGGACGACATGAAGGTTAATAAGTTTCCACTCCTGTGCTGGATGGTTTCAGAGTTTTAGAGTTCAGCAGCCTTTTTATAAAACACAAACGTCCGACGGTCTTTGAATGCAACACTAACTTTAACACTAACAGAACTTTAACTTAATAAATTCGACTAAACGCCGACTTTGATGAATTATTTACAATATGTGGCCAAAAGTATGTGGACAGGCAGACATTACACTCACATGTGATGTCATTAATCTGTAAAAACAGGCTCCACTCTGCTGCTGGATGCTGGATCCTGACTACAGGGATTCACTCCCATTATTACCGAGGTCTGATTCAGCTGCCAGACAAACACATGCTGTCCAAACAACATGATTTTAATGTTTAAAATATAATTGTGTGCTGCAGCGTCGAGACTAAAAAGTAAAAGTTTGGAGTCTCTGCGAGGGAAGCGAACAGCTGCCTGGAAGGAGGGAAATCAATCTGAGCACTAATGGTGATGTGAAGTTTAGTCGTAATGTGTGAAAACATGTAAAGGCTGGACGGAGCAGGTGAGACGGACGAAGCTCCAGCAGCTCGGAGACGTTTGAGTTTCCTGGAGTCTGTCCGAACTCTGCGAGTCTTCGGCTCACAGCTCATCGCTCTCTCGCTCTAATCCCCCCTCCATTTACAGAAGACTGATCTGATGTCTCAACAACTCATAAAACCTGATTTCTGGCCCTCGTCTGCTCGCACACACACACACACACACACACACACACACACACTCACACACACACACACTCACACAGTTTGTCATCATGTCTGTGTTTGGACAGCACAGCGGTGGAGGAGGAAAGTTCTCATGTTACTTTACACTGAAGTTTGTTCATGTTACAAAAGAGTTTAAAATGAATGAAAACACTGAAGTGAGTCTGTGTGTAACGGAGAGAAACTACCTGTAAATGATTCCTTTTAACCTTTTAAACCTTTTAAAAGATTTCTAATTTAAATCGTAAACAAAAATCTATTTATAGCATCTTAAATCCAGCTGAGACCATTACAAATCCAATTTAGACCATCAAAAATCAGTTTAAACCATGAACTGGAAAGTTGATGTTATTGAAAACAGTTTAAACCACCAAATTTCCAGTTTAGACTGTGAAACACCCAGTTTAGACCATGAAAAACCATCTAAGACCATCACATTTCCAGTTTAAAGCATGAAACGTCCAGCTTATACTACTAAAGGTGCAGTTTAGACCATTAAATACAATTTAAACCATCAAAAATCCAGTTTAAACCACCAAATTTCCAGTTTAGACTGTGAAACACCCAGTTTAGATTACTAAAAGTACAGTTTAGACCATTAAAAACCCAGTTTAAACCATGATACGCCCAGTTTAGACCATCAAAAACCAGCTACGACCATCAAATGGAAAGTTAAAGTTATTGAAACCAGTTTGAACCATCAAATTTCCAGTTTAGACCATGAAACTCCCAGTTTATACTACTAAAAGTGCAGTTTAGACCATTAAAAATCCAGTTTAAACCACCAAATTTCCAGTTTAGACTGACAAAAACCCAGTTTAGACTATTAAAGGTGCAGTTGAGACCATTAAAAACACAATTTAAACTATCAAAAACCATCAAATGCAAAGTTAAAGTTATCAAAACCAGTTCGGACCATTAAAACCATCTCCTCGGAGCCTCTCAGCTCTTTGAAGATCTCGTTCATCAGCTGTTTTCTGCGCCGGAGAAACGAGCAACAATAAACGGACATTTGAACCAAACATCGTCTTCATCATCTTCGTCTTCACGGTCAGCAGCCTCCAAACATTCTGCAGTATTATGACTTTGATTTGATTTATCAGACGAAGCTAAACAACACATCCTGCCAACATGTGACACTAACACTGCTCGGTATGTTGTTAAAAGGTTTCGCTCTTTGTTTATGATAAATCTTATTAAATCCTCTGTAATCCCCCCCCTTCACACACACACACATATACACACACACACACACACACACACACACACACACACACAGTGCAGAGACTCGTCTGTTGAAGGAACGTTTGAGAGATTAAAGTTTCGTGTTATCAGACACCTGGAAGCTCGGAGCACGATCTTCCTCCACAGCTGAAACCACAGATGATTTTTCCCCTCAAAGCTCTCAAAAGGTCAAAGGTCAGACTTCCATCAGATTGATCTAAAAACTTATAACAATATCAAATGACAACCAAAACAAAAACCTTTTCTTGGTACCAGACTTCTAACAGAAAAACCGTCACATTAACCAGACGAGTACTGAGTGAAACAATCTGCTGCTGGAACAAACAACAACCACCAAAGAGACAGTTTACACCATCAGATCCTCACTTTAGACCTTCCAAAGCCTCCAAATACTATCGAACTCTTAGTTCATGCTTACAAAACCAAGGCTAGACCATCAGAAACCCAGTTTACACCATCAGAATCCCAGTTTACACCACCAATCCAAGTTTACGCCATCAAATTCTCACTTTAGACCTTCCAAAGCCTCTGTGTACCATCCGATTCTTAGTTAATGCTTACAAAACCAATGTTGGATCATCAACAACCCGGTTAATGATGTCAACTTCCCAGTTTAGACCATCAAAATAGTCAATGTAGACCTTCAGAAGCCACTGTATGCTATCAGATCGTCAGGTAACACCAAGATAAGACCTTCAAATACCCAGTTTATACCTTTAAAGTCCCAGTTTACACCACCAATACAAGTTTATGCCTTCAGATTCTCACTTCAGTCCTTCAAAAGCTCACAAATCCAAGGCTGGACCATCATAAACCCACTTTATTCCATTAACTTCCCAGTTTAAACCATTAAAAAGCTCAGTTTAAATCATCAATCCCAATTTATGCCATCAAAATTGTCAATTTAGACCTTTTAAAAAGCCACTGTGTGCTATCAAACTCTCAGTTCACACTTTTAAACCAAAGCTAGACAATCAAAAACCCGGTTAAGACCTTCAACTTCCCAGTTTACTTCATCAAAAACCCAGTTTAGACCTTTAGACAACCAAAACAGTCAATTTAGACCTTCAAAAGCCTCCAAACACTATCAAACTCTGAAACACTCAAAGGCTGAAACATCAGAAACCCAGTTTAGACCATCAATCTCAGTTCATGGCATGAAAAATGTTCAATTTAGACCTTCAGAAATTAACAGCATGCTATCAAATCCTTAGTTTATGTTTAAAAAACCAAACGTAGACCATCAAACACCCAGTTTACACCATCAGAAACTCAGTTTACACCATCAAAATTGTCAATTTAGACCTTCCAAAGCCTCTGTATACTATCAGAGTCTTGGTTTAACCGAGGCTAGACCATCAGAGACCCAGTTTACACCATCGATCCCAGTTTATGCTCCTCTGTGATTCTCAGGTTTCACATTAAAACCAGAGTTAAACATCACACTACACGCAACAAACAAACAGACGTAAACGAGCCACGATGGCTTCTTCATGTGGGAAACTCTTGTTCACAGGTTTAAGACGAGCACCTGAACGCATCACCTCATGTTTTAGACCTCGGTGGGCGTCGTCACATTTAGGAGCGGGGGGGGGGGGGGGGGGGGGGGGCTGCTAATTCTGGATTTGACTGTTGACATCAGTGAATGAACACACCCTCCATCCTCTGTGTGCTGTGTTTACTGACACACACACACACACACACACACACACACACACACACACACAGTACCCATCTGTACAAACACACACACTGTCCTCCCATTGTCCTCCATAATCCCTCCTTCAATGGACGAGTGTGTCCAGCTGTTTTTATGTCACTTACAAAGTTTTTTAAGTTTTATTTATTTTACACTTGTTTCTTTTTCTGCCTCTTCGTCTCTTTCCAGTTTAGACCATTAAAAATCCAGTTTAAACCACCAAATTTCCAGTTTAAACCATGAAACGACTAGTTTAGACAATCAAAAATCTAGTTGAGACCATTAGAAACACAATTTAAACTATCAATAATCCAGTTTAGACCATGAAAAACCCAGTTTAGATCATCAATAACCAGCTAAGACCATCAAATGGAAAGTTAAAGTTAATGAAACCAGTTTAAACCACCAAATTTCCAGTTTAGACCATTAAAAATCCAGTTTAGACCATGAAACACACACAGTACCCATCTATACAAACACACACACTGTCCTCCCATTGTCCTCCATAATCCCTCCTTCAATGGACGAGTGTGTCCAGCTGTTTTTATGTCACTTACAGAGTTTTTTAAGTATTATTTATTTTTCACTTGTTTCTTTTTCTGCCTCTTCCGTCCGTCGCTGCGTCGCTGAGCTGCTGCTGCTGCTGCGACCGCTCACACAAAGAAACATCAGCTTCTGTTGGGATTCACAGTTTGCACAGCTGCTGCCGTCGCTCCGCTCTCGTTCCCACACTCACTGCATGAAATAAAAAGTGTTTGGGGCGGGTCGGGCGGACGGGGAAGAGGAGACGAGGTGAGGGGAGCCGGAGGTGACAGATGTGACAGATCAGACTAGTTTTAAAGCTAATCTTCCCGCTCCATCTCCTCTGCGTCCGTCAGGTTTACATTAAAGGGATCAAACACATTAAAACCAGACTCTCGGTCTGCCGAGGCCGAGCTAAAACGCTAACAGCAGCGTGTTAAAGTGCTCGCAGTGATGTTAGATAATTAGCAGAAAATATATAAAGTACGTCAAGAGGAACGAAGTCATTATAACTCATCCTGAGGGGGAGCAAGAGTGTGTGAAGCGAGGTTTATGATGGTTAACTTTGACCTGCTGGTGGCGCTAGAGGGAAAGTCAGAGGATCTCCAAAGTGCTCATGGTTTATCCTCCAGGGAACATGAACCTCTGCTGTAAGTTTCATAGATATTTGAGTTTAAAAAGCGACTAAATTTGACCTGATGGTGGCGCTAGAGAAAAGTGAGATGGTAAAATGTTGAGATGTCTCACTCTGAGCCAAAAATAAACCAACTTCCCAGAATCACAACAATATTTCAGACATTTTCTTTCTTTCTCTCTCTCTCTCTCTGTCTCTCCCTCTCTCTCTCTCTCTCTCTGTCTCTCTCTGACCTCCATGATGTCTTACTGCATCTGACCCACACTATTTTTTACCTGTTCTCCCTCTCTCTCTCTCTCACTCTCTTTCTCTCTATTCTTTTCTTTCCCATCACTGTCAGAGGGATCTCACTCCGCCCTTCCTTCTGTCTTGGTTGGTTTACATTAGGGGGGATCAGTGGGCGAGGTCGCTGGCTCCTGACAGTGTTTATGAGTTTAAAGACACTTGAAATGTAATGTGGGGGGGAGGAGGTGGTTGAGAGGAGGGGGTGTAAGGAGAGGGGGGGGGGGGGGGTCATCTAAATCCCCCATCCTGGGTTTTTAACATTTCACTCGACATGATGAAGCTGATTCATATCTTTTGTGTTGTAACTTTGAAGCTGCTTTAAGGGTAAAATTGGTTCATAATGTAAAAAAAACTAAACTTATGAAGAGAAGAAGACTTTAGTCTCATTTAGTCACTGAATGGACCTTTAAATAAAATAATAACATAGATCCAACATTACATAATAACGTAAACCTGCTCAGTTACTGTCGCTTTAATGACTGAACAAGTTATTACGTCCTCACACTAACTCTTCTGGATTTAATGGATCAATTAAAGACACACTGACATAATTCTGATTTATAACTAAATGCTCCTTTCTTATCATTAAAAGGTGTAAACCCTCAGTGAGGACTGTCAGGCTCGGCATCGCCTGCGTGGGACAGAAATCTGCTCCAGACGCCGCCGGTCGACGCCCTGCTCGGCCTTATTATTGGCACCACATGTGAGTGTTAGTAAATACACACACACACACACACACACACACACACACATGCACATGCACACGCACACACACTGAGCTGAAACTAAATCTGTGCAACGCTGAACGCAGAACGGCCGGTAAACAAATGTGGCGAGGAGGCATTAGAGAGGCCTCGCCGTCTGAATGCCAAACTCACTTATTGTCAGCTCACACACACACACACACACACACACACACACACGCACACAGACACACACACACACACACACACACAAATACACACACACACTTTAAAAAAAAAAGATCTCGCCTTTTGTAGTTGTGATTTCTGCCTTTTTCGTTTGGGCGGATCAAAGCAGAGAAGCAGACACAGGAAGTTCATCATCTTTCACAGTAAAGCTAAACCCGAGATCTTTAAATTAAAGTGAATCTGACATCTGGAGACGTCACTTTAAGAGCTGAAGGAAATGAAGATGCACGTTTTTATTGTTTAGAGCAACAGAAATAATCACAAGCTGCTCGAAAGCATCGAATCGTGACCTAAGAGACGGCTGATGGGATTAAAGGAGACAGACAGGAGGCTGGTTAACCAATCACAGCCCAGATCAGACAGGAGGCTCCTGAACCAATCACAGCCCAGATCAGACGGGAGGCTTGTTAACCAATCACAGCCCAGATCAGACAGCGGGCTCGTTAACCAATCACAGCCCAGATCAGACAGGAGGCGTGTTAACCAATCACAGCCCAGATCAGACAGGAGGCTCGTTAACCAATCACAGCAGGAGGCTCGTTAACCAATCACAGCAGGAGGCTCGTTAACCAATCACAGCCCAGATCAGACAGGAGGCTCGTTAACCAATCACAGCCCAGATCAGACAGGAGGCTCGTTAACCAATCACAGCCCAGATCAGACGGGAGGCTCGTAAACCAATCACAGCCCAGCTCTGCCTTTAATACAAACAAATAGAGCCAATTAGAGGCCACGCGACACAGTAAACTCGGTCCAGATTGTTTACTCACGCTACTTTCTTCTACTCTACGACATTATTTGATATT
>NC_084989.1:24615728-24625728 GCF_963691925.1 Scomber scombrus
TATTTATTGAGTATTATTCCATTAAAATATCTTAATTAGGAGTAAATTAATTAAATTTAAAGGTAAATAATTCAGAGATGTAGTTTGATAGTGAAGGAACATATCAGTCAGTGTGTGTGTGTGTGTGTGTGTGTGTTTGTGTGTGTGTGTGTGTGTGTGTGTGTGTGTACAGCAGGTCTGGACCCAATCTGTACTTGTTTACTACGTAGTGATTCATCTCCGCAGACGTAGAGCATCTTTGGCGGCCGCTCTCACATCAGAGACGAGCCAAGCGATGCGATTGGACGACGGGATTCAAACCGGCGGCGAATGTGACACACGGCAAAGAAAAAAGAAAGAAAGAGAAGGGAAGAAAACAGAGAGAGTTAAATAAAAATGAGGTAAATGAAGGAGAGGAGAGTGAAGAGGTGAAAGAAAGATGGAGGAAAAAATAGAATAAAAAACTAATAAAATACTAAAAACATCATAAAAATGAGCTTTTCCAGCATTAAACTGCCGTTAATAACTTTCCTCATGTTAACACTGCTATAATACAAATAATCAGGCTTAAAATTATTATATATATTGTTATAAATTGAGTTTAATTGCATATTAAGTATGTAGAATCGTCTATTTCATTCATATATTTTACATTCGAAGAGTTAATTCACTTTCATGTTTTTGAAATACAGCAAAAATCTGTAAAATGTAGAAATATTCCATCATTAAGGTGAAGTTTATAGCTTTAATTTGACATGAAATGTGTATTTCTTGACTTTAAAGTTATAAATAACCTATAAAAACTGAGGCTGCTATAATACAAATAATCAGGCTTAAAATTACAGAAATATACAATAAATTGAGTTTATTTACATAATTGTAGTTAATGTCGAATCTTCAACAGGTTTATATTAATTTATTTCATTTAAGATCAAAGCAAATGTAATTATGTTATTTTATATTAGTTAATTTAATGTATATTTTTATGTTTTTTAAATACAGTAAAAACCTGTAAAAACACATTTCTTTTACAGTGTAAAAAAAGAAGAAAAGAAAGAACGAGTGCAGAGAAATGAGAAAGGAAATCTGATAATTGTGGTTTATTTTCAGGTTATTGTGTCTCTTTGTTTCTCTATCGGCCGCCGTGATTCCTCTCTGAGGACGAGCGAACCGGGTCGGGTCGCCGGTTTGATTCCCCAGACAGACTCTAACCATCGTCCACCAGAATAGATCCAACAATGACCGGTTTATTCTGTCTGCCAGAGATCGGAAGGGGTAGATCGAGGTTAGAGAGAGAGAGATGAAAGTGGATGGTGGAATGTCACTAATGATGTGTTCAATTAAGTTCAATTAGCTTAATTGTCGTCTTTGTGTGGGGAGCGACGGAGGGATAAACAGGGACGGAGGAGAGGAATTTAGACCGGACAGAAAAACCCCGAACAGAAGGATATTGTGTCGCAGCTGCTAAACGGAGGTTGACACTTCTTCTCCGCCAAGAATCCGATGTCTCTCTATCTCTGTCTCTCTCTGATTCCCAGTTCTGACATCCATGATGTCTTACTGCATCTGACCCACACTATTTTTTACCTGTTCTCACTCTCTCTCTCTCTCTGTCTCTCTCTCTCTGATTCCCAGTTCTGACCTCCATGATGTCTTACTGCATCTGACCCACACTATTTGTTACCTGTTCTCACTCTGTCTCTCTCTCTCTCTCTCTCTCTCTCTCTCTGTCTCTCTCTCTTTCTCTCTGTCTCTCTCTCTCGGCCTCCTCAACTCGCTCTAATCGCCGTCGCCCAAAATAACCGATTACCAAGGGGTCCCTGAATGCATCACTTGCTCCTAACAAAGCAGAGACCGGCTGCGTGCAAACTATTCTCACGGCGGCTTTGTGTAACATCCTAGAAAAAGGTTTTTATCGGCTCCTCTGAGAAGAGACGGGGACGAGTGTTTTAACTCTTTAAAGACCTCAGTATGTTTCACAATAACTAGTTTAACCCTCCTGTTGTCCTCGAGTCAAGGAAGGAAGGGAGGAAGAAAGGGAGGAAGGAAGGAAGGAAGGGAGGAAGAAAGGGAGGAAGGAAGGAAGAAAGGGAGGAAGGAAGGAAGGGAGGAAGAAGGAAGGAAAGGAGGGAGGAAGGAAAGGAGGGAGAAAATAAGGAAGGGAGGAAGAAGGAAGGAAAGGAGGAAGGAAGGAAAGGAGGAAGGAAGGAGGGAAGGAAGGAAGGGAGGACGAAGGAAGGAAAGGAGGGAGGGAGGAAGGAAAAGAGGGAGGAAGGAAGGAGGCAGGGAGGGAGAAAGGAAAAGAGGAAGGGAGGAAGGAAGGAAAGAAGGACAGAGGAAAGAAAGAGGGAGGGAAGAAAGAAGGAAGGGAGGAAGGAAAGAGGGAGGGAAGGAAAGAAGAAAGGGGGATGGAGGAAGGAAGGAAAGAAGGACCAGTCAAAACAGACGGGGTCAATTTGACCCGGGAGGACGACAGGAAGGTTAACCATGACGTCTTTTCTGCCTAAAACTAACTAAACATTAATAATCTCTCCAAACGTTTCCTTCCTGGTTCAGTTTTAACGTAAACAGACTTTAACTAAAACTATAAAGGACCCAGACTAGAACCCTGAGGAACACCGCGAGTCATTATTAACATTATAAAAAGTTGTTCTGTGTCTGCTGGATGTCAAAATATTCACTACAACTTCTTTATAAGACGATATAATGCAAAGCTGTGGAGCTCTACTGCCCCCTGGTGGCCAAAAACTGCAATAACGCAGCTTTAAGATTTGCTTTTAAAAAGAAAAAAACATTTGAAAATCAAATTATTTTTTTTTGAGTTCAAGATATAAGCTGCTAAATGTATAATTTAGTTTAAATCATTTAATTACAGTTAAATATTAAGAGCATTATTTGGCTTTGAGCGGTGTCTGCAGGCAGCCAATCAATCAATCAATCAATCAATCAATCAATCATCCTGGTCAACACAGATGTAGTTAATTAGTTAGCTGTGGAAAATCAACATTATTTTAAAGGTAATTCTGAATAGGAGGAGTTTCTACTGACGTTCTCCCTCCTTACGTGATGAGTAGAAGTATAAAAACAATGTTCTAAAAAGGTTCTAATGAAGTTCTTCGGTGGTTTTAAGCAGAAACAGGAAAAGACAGAATCCAAGGTGGTGTCAGCTGATTGGCCCCGCCTCCAGAGTGACCATCAGCCAATCAGAACTCGTGATATTTGGGGTTTGGCTGTTAGATCCCCCCCCCCCCCCCCCCTCTGACCACACCCCTGTTATTAGCAAACAGGTTCAATGAGCGTCATTCATGAAACGTTCAGCCTGCTCTCTCTCTGATGTTTTCCTTTAAATAAATCTGCTGCTGCTCTCAGTCTGTCCGCTCTGATCCGCTTCATAAAAAAACCTTTTTTCCATCTGCTGTTCCAGACTCTCGCCTACAGAAAAACTCAAACTGCACCGACACAGAAAATCCAGAAAATCTACGTCAGAGTCCCGCCCACACGGCCTGAGTGACAGGTGAGCTCCACACAGGATCCCACAGCTGCTCACACTACTGTAACACCCCCCCCCCATCCCCCCATTTACCATTAATAAAGAGTTAATAAAAGGCTTATAACACACTATGTTTGCTGAATGACAACACAGTAAAACACAGCTGTAATAATAGAAGTTATTATGTCCTTATAGATGCTTATAGTGTTATAAGGCGGTTTATATACTAATACAACTTAAAGGAAAGTTCATTTTCCATCATTTCTATCTGACTAATTAGCTCCTAAAGCTGGTTTCACATCTGTTATACTTTATATTTACTGCTGATCATTTTTTACAGTGTGCAAAACTGTAATTTTAAACAGATTTTCAGCTTTAAATCAACATGAAACACAAAAAATGAGGAAACATGGACGTTAAAAAGCAGGATGTCACATATTGGAGCGTCTCTAAAGGGTTAACCAGATGCTGCTCAGATGCTTCAATGATCACATCCTGATAATGTAACTCTGATTAAAGAGTGAAGCTGATTAAATGTGATGTTTTCATCTCTCTGCAGGCTGATTTTCACAGAAATGAACAGAAAGAGAAAAATCAGCTGTGAGGAAGTAAAGAAATGCAGCCTGATGCACGACGATGTTAAAACATGTTGGGAGGTGTCGAGGTGCAGGGTGAGCACACACACACACACACACATACGCACGCACCAATCAGCTGACCTCACTTCAGCCTGCCGACGTGCCGCTGAGCATCGCCGCGGCAACGCTTCACGCCTGAATCCTGATTTATGATTCAGTCACACAGCAGCGCTTCACTCTGTCTGTCTGACTCTCTGTCGCTACCGTCTGTCAGAGGAGCGCTCCAGCAGGCTATAAGAGACGCTCACTCACACACACACACACACGTGCAAACACACACACACACACACACACACACACACACACAGACACACGCAAACACACGCAGGCAGGCAGTGACACACGAATCTCCTCTGACTTTAAGTAGATAATGAGGTATTCTTTGAAAACAGCAGGAGGCGATTACAGTGGGGTGTGTGTGTGTGTGTGTGTGTGTGTGTGTGTGTGTGTGTGTGTGAATATCTGACGGGTTCGGCTGAGTGAGTACGCAGGTGGAATTAAGCAGGTGGACACACAGACACACACACACACACACACACAGACACACACACACACACACACACACACACACACTGGTCGTTTCACAAGCTTATTTCCAACACAGCTGCATTTTTGTCCTTTACACACAAAACTGAAACACATGCAAATATGTGCTCACACACTCAGTCCTGGCTGCTCTCCAAACACACACACACACACACACACACACACACACACACACGCACACACACACTCTTACGCACATAACAAAAAAACAGCATGCTTACACCCAGTCATCGTCATTACAACACTTTGAGGTTTCACACACACACAAAAGGATTTCTGTGTGTTTTTCTGATGCTGAAGAACATAATGATGCTCTCACACACACGCACACACACGCACACACACACACACACACACACACATACACACGCACACACACACACACACCGAGCCATCGTACTCACCAGCCTCGGCGAAGGTGATGATCTCCGTCGTCTCCTGCGCGTCGCTGCTGTCTTCCATCCGTGCTGCCGCCGCTGCTCCTCCCCCTCCTCCTCCTCCTCCTCCCCGCCCTCCTCGCGCCTCCTCCTCCCCCTCGATCTGCACGCTGCCGTCCTCCGCCACCCGCCCCACGTGGAGCTTGCGCAGGGCGTTGAGGAGCGCGGCGCGCGGCACGGGCCGGGTGATGTTGGGCCGGGCCTGGAGGTGCAGCATGTTGAGGATGTGTCTCTTCACCGCCTCCACCACGTCCATCTGAGCCGCCTCCTCCTCCTCCTTCTCGTGTCCCGCCAAGTCGTCCGCCGCCGCCGTCGTCCCCGTCGCCTCGTTCCTTCGCATCCTGGCCAGGGCACAAGAGGGGCAGTGGGAGTTGGAGGCGGCGTCCGGAGGCAGCTGGTGTTGAGGATGGACGGTCAGAGAGAGCGGCGGCGGCTGGAGTTTGGATTCGGGGTCCGAAGACGAGCCGCAGCTCTGGACCAGCAGCAGCAGGATCATCCAACTGAGCACAGATACGACCGACATGATGACAGGAGACGCCTGATTGGCTGCCGGTGCTGGATTTTGGTGATGCTGCCGGATGCAGGCGCGAAAAAAAAAAGATGAAGAAAAAGTCGAGTTTTGGCCAAAAAGTGTCTGAAGAAAAAAATTGAGTCCTGGATGAAGACAGAGCAGCGTTCAGTGTCTCCTCAGAAGTTTAGACGCTTGCAAAGTTCAGCTCAGCTCACACAGTCCACCTGCGAAAACGGAGGGAAAAAAAAAGCTGTAAAGAAAAAACGAGAAGAGAGGAGAGGAGGACAAAAAAAAAAAAAAACAAGAAGAAGAAGAGAAAAAAAAAGACACGCACACACACACAAAAACGCCGCCGAGAGAGAAAATGAGTAATCCTTATCTTTTTTGTCAGGGACAGATGGCTGCAAAATGTGGAGGCGTCACAAGAAAGAAAAAGAAAAAGAAAAAAGAAAGAAAAACAAGAAAAGAAGAAGAAAAAACTCTCAGATGTGATGATGAATGAAGGAAAAACTGTGGCGAGCAGGAGAATCCTTGTTCCCGGGGTGAAGTCGCTGCAGAGTGTGTGTTCAGTGTGTGTGTGTGCAAGAGGCAGTTTGACTAAGTTATCCCAGACGAAGGGAGTTCCTCTCTCTCTCTCTTTTTACCTCTTTTCCTCTCTCTCTCTCTCTCTCTCTCTCTCTGTCTTGAATGCGTTCCCTCGCTCACCAGTTGAATGGTTTTACCGGAGTGGGCTGGACTCTCTCTCTCTCTCCTCGTTCTCGTCTTTCCTTCCCTCCCTCTGCTTCTCTCTCCTCTCTCTCGTCCTGGCAGCCTCCAACCATAATTATACCTCCCTCCCTCCCTCCATCCCTCTCTCTCTCTCTCTCCTCCACTCCAGTCTCCTCCCATCGCGCTCCGTGACTCATACAATCCCAACTTTTACCTTCTCCCTCCCTCCCTCCTCTTTCTGTCTTTCTTTATTTATTTCTCCCCTCCCTCCCTCTGTTTGGCTGTTAATGGAGCGGAGCTGGGATTCCTTTTCAGAGCCCTCCCTCTCTCCCTCTCTCCTTCCCTCCTTCCCTCCCTCCCTCCTCCTCCCACGGTCGGCTGTGAATGAGTTACGTGTTGAAGGGAAAATTCTTGGATGACTTGGATTTCGTCCTGTGACTCTCCTGTCTGTCCGTCTGTCTGACAGTCAGTCAGTTTGTCCGTCTGACAGTCTGGATGTGTTTAGTCTGGTTGCCGCTCAGCTCCAGTCAACATGACATCACGCTTCATGACTGTGCCGTCTCGCCTCGTCGCGCTGCGGCGGCCGACGGCTTTGCTATGAAGGAAAAAAAGGGGGAATCCTCCTTTAACCCCGACTCCTCTAAATCTCTACATTTACAGTATTCTCAAAGCTTCAGTGCTGTTAGATTCAACACTGAGGGCCTTAAACTGCTTTAACATCAGTTTATATGTAACCATGCGTCCCGTTTAAACCCCCGAGAAGTCAGACAACCAGTTTCTATCCACGTTAACCACTGATAGCGATGATAATGACACATTAATGAGACAGAGGTCAGGACTGATGAGGTTCTTCCGACCTTTCGAGTCCAAAATCCGACTCCAGGAAACGTTCCAGCTGCAATTTTCCAACTAAGGGAAACTTGGAAATTTCCGACTTCTACAGTACAGTTGGAACGCAGCGCGATGAGTAAACAGCTTATTTTAATTATCATTGAGTCAAAAATGCCTCAAACATGAATATCTGTGTTGTAGTCAGAGGCCTGCTGCAGTCAACAAACAACAACAATAAAACACTGTTTCTGTAGACTGACACTTAGAGAATAAGATTGTAAAAAGTGTTAAAGGATCCCAACCAGGAGTCCAAACCACCTCAGCTGGCCGCCTTTCAATAGAAGAGTTATAATTCATACATTAAGATTTCAGGAGGGGAAATATTTGTCTTCCACTGCTTCAGTTTGTCTTCTTCGGTCTGAATCAGCTGGTAATTCTTTGAAAATGCGTCTCTGAAAGTGTAAACAGGAGGAAGGTCCGAATACCCCCTTTTCCACCGAGCTGGAGCCGGGTTAGGGTTAGGGCTGGAGCCGGTGCTTAGTCAGGCTCTGGCTCCAAACCAGCACCTCTTTGCTTTTCCACTGACAAAGCTCCAGCCCCGAGCCTCAGAACGGGAGCCAGAGCGAGCACCAACTCTTTGCTGGTCTAAAGCAAGAACCGATTACGTCAGCGGGCTGGGGGCGGGGCTAACGTTTATTAGCCGGCTAGCGGGGCTAACCAGAGCTGTCTTCTTCTTCTTCTTCTGCTTCTACTTCTTCTACTTCTTTGTTTCCGGCAGGCTAGATGCCTCCTCTGCCTCTCATTGGTGAATCATGGAAGTGCTTCAGAAGTGTGCTCTGGCTAAGTTATACAGTGACGTAATCGCGTGGCTCCTTGCCGGTGGAAAAGCAACAGGTTCGTAAGAGGTGCTCAGGTTAGCACCAACTGGCTCTAGCACCAGCTCCGAACCAGCACCGGCTCCAGCTCAGTGGAAAAAGGGGTAATGGTGGTCTGAAGAAGGTTCCTAGGTGTGATCAAACATCCAGTCAGGCTGCGTCACACCATGAAACATCAGAACACGTGAGCAGCGTTTGTGTGTTTGTGTAACGAGTTCTTCAAGTCAAAAATATGGAGATACTGCTGCTGAAAAAGGTGAAATGTGACCAAAATGTGACGTTAGTTCAGTTTTAACCCTTCGTAGGTCAGAAAGTGATATTTAAAAAAACATTTATTTGGTTTTCCTTCATCTTTTAAGGCCTTACAACATAAAACATGGATTTATTTCCTCATTGGGCCTAAATGTGATGTTTTACAGCCTCATTCACATCATCTATCATTAGCAGTAGTAGTGGTAGTAGTGGTATTATTATGGGATAGTAAAGGAGTTTTAAAAGGAAACAATGTGGGATTTTTGAGGGGATTTTTAATGACGTATAAGGAAGTTGGTTTCCATCCAAATAAATGCAAATAAAATGTGTTTTAATGTTAGTTTCCATCCACTGCTGCTGCTGCTGCTGCTGCTGAGTGAATATCAGCAGATGAACAGCAGGCGGCGCTCTAATGCTCCAGTCTGTGCCGTTAAATTGTTGCAGAAGAAGAAGAAGAAGAAACGCGATGACGTCATTAACAGCGTCAGTCAAAGATCAAACGATGGAAATGTGACGTTTCTGTTAGTTTGATGTTTGATGTGAGGAAGGTTACAGTCTCCTCGTCTTCACACTGATCTGATGATTCATTCATTCACTCAGCCAAGTTTACAGCTGCTGTTACACCTCAGAGAAATAAATACACTTATTCTACTTCTTCTATTCTACTACTATACTAACATACTATATTAGATATTTTGATCTTTAGTAACTGTGTCTATTCAGGATGCTTTCCCTTTTTAAGCAAACGTGGGTTTAAATTGAGCTCATGACACTAAAATATAATGTTTGAGGTAATTTGTTGATTCATCTTCTGGTTTTCTGTGCGAGTAAAGCCCCCCCCCCCCCCCCCCCCCTCCTCCTCCTCCTCCTCCTCCTATGAGTTGTGGTTTATTTACGTAGAGAAGCTGATGAACAGTCAGATGTGACTGTAAAGGAAACAGCAAAGACACCGAAGCTTCCTGCTTTAATCAGACGTCTGGGATTCTCCCTCTGCTGTTATGACATCATCAGATCTGTGTGTGTGTGTGTGTGTGTGTGTGTGTGTGTGTGTGTGTGTGTGTGTGTGTGTGTGTGTGTGTGTGTGTGTCATGCCCGTGTGAGCTCACTGCTTGCTGACTTGCCTTATAAAGATGTTGCGGTGTGTATTATGGAAATTAACTAGTCTACACCCGCCGCTTCTTTAAATAACTCGACACAACCTGTGAGTCATGAACCTGTCGTAACGCCGCCAGCAGCTCTGATGCGCTTTGTTTTGAAAGTCGCCTCTTGGGGCTGAAATGAAGAAAAAAAAAGAGCATCCAAAATACATCCAGAACAGCTGGGGGAAGAAAGAGAGAGCGCTCGGCTTAAATGAACCTCTTCAACCTCGCCAGGCCCGTTATTATGTCCTCATGTTGTTCAAAACCACACAACTTTATTTTAAATTCTAGTTCAGGTCCAAATGTTTCCAAATATCCCGAAATCTGTGGAGAGATGCGTCCAGAACTTAAAGCAGGAGACTTGGAGGCTGTTTCCACTCCGAAAACACGCAGATACACGTGGTTCTGTTTGAAGCTAATTGCAGGAAAGTATGAGAGGAGAATCAGGTTCTGTGAGGTTCTATGTGGGTTTCTACAGATGTTCTAATGGGAGTCTAATAGGGGGATGCAGCAGAGGGTCTAAAGGGAGAACACGCATGGTTCTACGTGGGGAATTAAGGATGTCTAATGGACTCTAAGAAGGTTCTAATATAG
>NC_084989.1:24630728-24673228 GCF_963691925.1 Scomber scombrus
ATGGTTCATTTCAGCAGGAAACATCCAATCAGAGAAGAGCAGGCGGAGGCTGAAGATTACGATGCTCGCTTCATTTTTTAATTCAACTTCAAAAAACATCAGAAAACCAAAAACATGATAGTGAAATCATCATCAGCTGCTCAGAATATAAACTGAATATAAGAGATAATGAAGCAAAGTTCACAAAGTTCTCAGCTTCATTCAGCTGTGATGGTTTTAGTTCAGGGGCTCAGGAATGTCACAGTGTAGTGTGTGTGTATGTGTGTGTGTGTGTGTGTGTGTGTGTGTCTGTGTGTGTCTGTCTGAGGCTTTTGGAAATATGAAAACAACTTTATGAATGTGTGTGGGTTACAGTTTATTTACAACTTTCTCATACACACACACACACACACACACACACACACACACACACACACACACACAGAGGGGATTTCAGAGTGAACATGTGTTTGTGTGGTGTGCACGTGTAAAGGTATGTGTGTGTGTGTGTGTGTGTGTGTGTGTGTGTGTGTGTGTGTGTAGGCGTGTTTCTTGCAGCCAGCTGGGGGGAAAATACAGCAGCAGTTTTCCTGATGTGGTTTTCCTCTCCCACAGTAACCAATCAGAGGAGGAGGAGCTGATGATGTCAGCACAGTGAGGCGTCCAGGTGGATGAAAGTTTAGTCCAGGTCTGACCTCTGACCTCTGACCTCCTCTTACCTGAATCAGCTCCACTAAAAGCTCTAAAACATCGTCTGTTTTCATTAATGTTCCTGAAATAGTAAAAACGTGTCTGTGTTAAACTCTGTGTGAAATTTTAACCCTTAAACGAACTGTTTCCTGTGTTTAACGCTCCACATTTATAAAAGGACATTAAAGTCTGAGCGCAGTGGCGCCATTTGGCCAGCACTTCCTGTTTCCTGTTCCTGTATGGTGAAACATTCAAAAATTGCTGCATCGCCACGGCAACCAGGTATGATAGAAGAGAAAGATTTTTGATAACTTTTCATCTCCAATGTCTTAAAATGATTCTGAGTGAATTCTGTCAGATTAAACCTCTCGGAGGAGTTCGTTAAAGTACGATGCGTGGAAATCGCGAAAATGGCGGCAAAATTAAAAATTTGAACCAAAAATGGCCGACTTCCTGTTGGAAATAGGGTTTGGGTTCAAGAGACTTTTTTGTGCGTCTTTACATGATATATATGTGTACTGAATTTCGTTCATCTACGTCAATCTGGAGCGAGGGGCTCAATTTCTTTTCTTTGCCTAGGGGGCGCTGTTGAGCCATTTTGCCACCGAGAACCATAAAATATCACATTTTTCACCGCGTCTGGAATGTTTGCAAATTTCCGAGCACGTTAAGGCTGTAAAAAAATGCTTTTGTTTTGACATAACAAGAATAATAATAGTTCCTACAGAATCAAAAGGACTCTTAACATTTTTATCTCTCCATTAATAAGATTCAAAGACTTGTAGAAGCTTTGATGTCCGATGCAAGCTGCCGGATGACATCACTCCTCGCTACGTCATCCGTTCAACACGCTGCATTCAAGACACGTCTGTAAAACTCAGCTCCTCTGTGAACACTTTTTAAGCTTTTAGCACCTTGTCTTTTGTTTTTTTTGTAGTTTAAAGAACCGGCAGTAAAAACCAGTCATGATGTTGGTCGGCTGCCAAATAGTTTCAGTCTGACCCGGCGACGCTGTCAGGAACCACAGAGGAAGAAACACACGCATCATTTCTGAAGGATTTTGACTTGCATTCATTTCCTGGAGACTAACTATGACCTCATGACCCTTTAACCATCTTCACTCTAAACTTCAATGATTTACGTAATGAGGGTTTTTGTCTGTCTATACTTGTGAGGACTCTTATTGACATAGTGCATTCCTTAGATCCTGACCCTGAACCTTAAAATGATCCTCACTCAAGCCGGTCCTCACAGAGATATAAGTGCATACACACACACAAGCACACACACACACACAACCACACACGCACAACCACAACCACACACAGTTGGTCTCATAGTTTTCTTATCTACATTTCTGGGTGTTTAAAAGGATCCGGACATTTTCCAGACACAGACCTATGACACCTCAAAGGATCTGAGGTGATTCAGGGCTGCTTCACACACACACACACACACACACACACACATATATATATATATAACACACGCTACATTAAGAACAAGCTGTGATTCAAGACCTCCAACACTCACTGCTAATCTGAGTCAAGTAACAGTGTGTGTGTTCTCCTGCTATTTATGGATAAAAATAAAGTCCCCATAATGTAAATAAGAACATTTTAGGATGAATACTTCTCTACTTCATCCAACTGAGAGTAAATGTTACATGTTTGCATCCTCGAAGCCGTCGAAGACTCCAAACCTCACTTATGATATCTCGTTAAATTCTACCTGAACAGTTTCCTGCTGTTACAGATTCAGTTATTAGGCTCAGTGCCTGCTTACTTACTCCTGATTGGCTGAGAGCAAGTCCGTACTAATAGTCATATCTTCTAGCTGCAAAAAGGATCGATTGACGGGAGACGTTTCCATACTACTTGGTATCCATTTATTTCGGTCAATACCTTTAAAAGGTGTTCACATGAGCTAGTTTAGGTTGGTGTTCTGTCACTGATGGATAGATAGATATCTTGGATCCTTATCTTATCTTATATTACTTTATCTTACCTTATTTTATCTTATTTTACCTTATCTTACTTTATCTTACCTTATCTTACTTTATTTTATCTTACTTTATCTTACCTTACCTTATCTTACTTTATCTTACCTTATCTTACTTTATTTTACCTTATCTTACCTTATCTTACTTTATCTTATCTTATCTTACTTTATCTTACCTTATCTTACTTTATCTTACCTTATCTTACTTTATCTTACTTTATCTTATCTTATCTTACCTTATCTTACTTTATCTTACTTTATCTTACCTTATCTTACCTTATCTTACTTTATCTTACCTTATCTTACCTTATCTTATTTTACCTTATCTTACCTTATCTTACTTTATCTTATCTTATTTTATCTTACCTTACTTTATCTTACTTTATCTTATCTTACGTTGCTAAAGGACGAGTTCACATGTTTTACGTTAGCAGCTTTTTATTGATCTTTGTTGCCGTCAGACGGAAAAAGTTTCATCGTCGTTGACTTTTAATCGATCCGTTAATCCAACGTCTAACTTTTTATTTTCCTCTTCACACTTTTATTTGAAAGTTTTCTAGATTTGACTGTTTAGACTCAGTTAGTGATGAATGCAGATGAAAGAAGTGTTTCCAGCGTATGAAGCAACATCCTGTAAAAAGCTGCACGTTGTGTCTTTTTAAGGACATATAAACTGGATTCATTATTTGTTTATTTAAGTACTATCTCATTCAAAATTCCCAGCAAAGCTTTTGTAATGTGCTGTGAGGTTCGAGTCATGTGAGTCACTGGAGGTAAATTATTGGAGCTGACGCGATAAGAAGAAATCGCCTACGCAGGAAATTAACTTCCTGCTCAGTTTCTATTTAAAAATGAGTCTTCAGTGAAGTCAAACACTTGTTGTCTGTGTAAACACGTGAAAAAACAAACATCTGCATTCAAATATACACGAGAGGAAGAATCAGCTATGAATAAATCACACGGGAAGCTTGTACAGTCTGTTAAGCCGACATTACACCGACATCACTTATTAAAGCCGCCGTGATGAGTTCAAGTGCCGCAGGAGTTTTTAACGTCTGTCAGACATTAATCATAATTTAACCATCCTGTTGTCCTAGAGTCAAGGAAGGAAGGAAGGGAGGGAGGAAAGGAAAGGAAGGAAGGAAAGGAGGAAGGATGGAAGGAGGGAGGGAGGGAGGAAGGAAGGAAGGAAGGAAGGAAGGAAAGGAGGAAGGGAGGGAGGAAAGGAAAGGAAGGAAGGAAGGGAGGGAGGAAGGAAGGGAAAGAAGGAAGGAAAGATGGAAGGAAGGAAGGATGGATGGAAGGAATGATGGAAGGAAGGAAGGAAGGAAGAAAAGGAGGGAGGAAGGAAGAGAGGAAAGGAAGGAAGGAAGGAAGAAAGAAAAGGAGGGAGGAAGGAAGAAAAGGAGGGAGGAAGGTAGGAAAGGAAGGAAAGAAGGAAGTAAGGAAGGAAAGAAGGAACAGTCAAAACAGACAGATGATAAAATAATATTCAAAAATTAATAAAACAAATATATTTATAAAATCATAAAAAAGAAAAATGTCAAATCTGTTCTGAGTAAAACAGTAGAATAATAAAATTACTCAAAATAAAATAAAATAATACAATACTTGAATAACTTAAAATACAAATATATCAAAAGTAAATAACTAAATACATAAAAAAATAATACAAAAGGTTTAAGTTAAGTCAATCTAATGAAATATTTATACATGATAAATAAATAAATGATAAGGTCAACAAAAAATGAAAGAAAATTATTATTATTATAAAGTAAAATCTGACTAAAATGTTTTAAAAATGTAAAAATGTAAAAAGAAAAAAAACAGTAAAAAAAATAAATGATAAAAAATATCAGATAAAATGGAATAAAATAGTTTAGTTTGATTTATGATTGAAATGCAACAAGAATCAATATTAACAATAAAAACCATTAAAACACAAAGAAGAAGATTATATCTGCTTTAAAGTGAAACTGTCTGATTTATTCTGTTTATTCAGCTTCATGTTAAACTTCACCTCACATTAAAAGTTAAACTCATTTCATCTGATATATAAAAACAACCTTTTTCTTTTCTTTCCATCTTTCACTTTGAGATTTTAAAGCCTGAACGTTAAAGACGCGTCTGTGGTTTTTCCAGTGTACTGTGTCACTGCGCTCCACCTTCACCATCATCACCATCATCACCATCATCATCATCACCATCATCATAGTTCTCAGAAACAGCACTTGTTGGAGAAAGGGAGAAATGTTGAGAAAGCTCTTGACCGCAGCGCCAATTTAGGCCAAACCGCCGTATGCGATCTGTCCAAACATGACAAGAAGCAGAAGGGGAATTATGTGTGAGGCAGCGAGGGTGGAGAAGGGAAACACAAACTGTAGTTAGGAAACCATGAGGAGAATGATGTGGTTTCACAGCTGGGCACTCAGACTGTGTGAGAACATAAAATATCTTCTTTCTCTCGTCTCTTTCTTCCCTGAAAACGAAGCTGTAAACATCCAGCGAGTCATCGGCAGCAGCCTTTCTCCGTCTGCTCTGATTAATGAAGCTTTGCTGACTTTCTGCTTGTGTTTGTTCACTTTGACGTGTTTGTGCTCTCCAAACTCTGAGCTGCAGCACATTCAAGTGTAAATAAAGTAATAGATATGCGTTAAAGTGCCAAGTGTCAACGTTTACATCAGGAGACAAAGAGCAGTGTGGGAGATAAAGCTCTGTAACACGTTTAAAAGCAATAATATCAATAATAATGAAACTTTAATATAAATGATAAAGTAACGTTAGCATGAAAACAATATTATGTTAGTATAAAACAAAAAGTTGCAGAATCAATAAACAATAGAGTAACGTTAAAAAAACAAAGTAACATTAAAAAAATATAAAGTTACGTTAATATTACAATTAAGTAACATTAGATTAAAAATAATTATTTAACGTTAATATGAAAACAATAAAGTTAGCATGAAAACAATAATGTAACGTTAGCATTAAAGCGACAAAGTAACGATAATATAACTATAAAATAACGCTATAAAAGCAACAAAGTAATTAAAACAAGTTAAACAATAAAATAACGTTAATACGTTAAAATTACAATATACAAACAATGAAATAATTAATATAGCAATAAAGTAACATTAGCTTAAAAATAATTATTTAACGTTAATATAAAAAGAATAACGTTAGCATGAAAACAATAAAGTAACGTTAAAAAGAATAATGTAACGTTAGCATTAAAGCAACAAAAGTGACGATAATATAAATATAAAATAACGCTATAAAAGCAACAAAGTAACGATATAAAAACAGTAACGTTAATATAACATCATTCCTGCTGTTAGAGCTTCACTCTCATTCATAATGTTAGCTCTAAGATAATGTGCAGGTTTCTGGGTTTGTTTTTGTTTAGTTTGGTAGAGGAGTGTTGAGGTCAGCGGTTCGGTCTGAGGGAGAAGACGACTGTTCTGTTTGTTTTTAACACCCACAGCTCTACAAAGGGTGGAGCTGCAGAAACAAGCTCTGAGTCAGTGTCTCATTTCTGTGCACAGGACCAAATACTTTGAGTTTTCACTTCTTACATTTTAATTTACCACCAGTTAAATCCACGTTTTATTATTAAAATCCAACTTTATGTTATCTTATGGATAGATACAGGTTGTTCTATGGTTGCTATAGATACAGGTTGTTCTATGGTTGCTATAGATACAGGTTGTGTTATGGTTGCTATAGATACAGGTTGTTCTATGGTTGCTATAGATACAGGTTGTTCTATGGTTGCTATAGATACAGGTTTTCTATGGTTTCTATAGATACAGGTTGTGTTATGGTTGCTATAGATACAGGTTGTTCTATGGTTGCTATAGATACAGGTTGTTCTATGGTTGCTATAGATACAGGTTTTCTATGGTTTCTATAGATACAGGTTGTGTTATGGTTGCTATAGATACAGGTTGTTCTATGGTTGCTATAGATACAGGTTGTGCTATGGTTGCTATAGATACAGGTTGTTCTATGGTTGCTATAGATACAGGTTGTGCTATGGTTGCTATAGATACAGGTTGTGCTATGGTTGCTATAGATACGGGTTGTTCTATGGTTGCTATAGATACAGGTTGTGCTATGGTTGCTATAGATACAGGTTGTGCTATGGTTGCTATAGATACGGGTTGTTCTATGGTTGCTATAGATACAGGTTGTGCTATGGTTGCTATAGATACAGGTTGTTCTATGGTTGCTATAGATACAGGTTGTGCTATGGTTGCTATAGATACAGGTTGTGTTATGGTTGCTATAGATACAGGTTGTGCTATGGTTGCTATAGATACAGGTTGTGCTATGGTTGCTATAGATACAGGTTGTTCTATGGTTGCTATAGATACAGGTTGTGCTATGGTTGCTATAGATACAGGTTGTGCTATGGTTGCTATAGATACGGGTTGTTCTATGGTTGCTATAGATACGGGTTGTGCTATGGTTGCTATAGATACAGGTTGTGTTATGGTTGCTATAGATACAGGTTGTGCTATGGTTGCTATAGATACAGGTTGTGCTATGGTTGCTATAGATACAGGTTGTTCTATGGTTGCTATAGATACAGGTTGTGTTATGGTTGCTATAGATACAGGTTGTATAAACGAAGAATAACACAAATCACTGTTGACATCAGAGATCCTGCTGGAGACATTTTTGAAGTTGACTTTCATTTTTTCATCTTGTACATGAACAGAATGAGTCTCTAACATGTTTTTAATAAAAGTTTAGAACAAATGAGTCTGTAGAGGCTGTAAAACATCACATTTAAGCGTCATAATTAAATCTGAATTTTGTATTTTTTATGTGTTTTTTCTTCACAGACCTACAAGTGATGAGAAAGTGTCTGTGGTTTGGTGAATGTGGAGAGAAAAGAAAAGCAGTGACGCACTACAGGTTTCCCCTTCATCACACACACACACACACTAACACACACACTCTCTCTCAAAGCGATGACTCACTGCAGGTGCGCCTCGCATTGATCGGCCGTCTTCACCTGTCAGCTCTCTCTCCTTCTGTTCTTTTTTCTCTGCTCGTTTGTCCGTCCACTGACCTTTCTTTCTCTCTCTCTGTCTCTGTCTCTTATTGTCATGAACAGAAATGTGTTGTTGCCAAAGCATTTTACAAAATATTTACATACATATTACAATATTACAATTCATATTCAGTACAGTACAATACAATTTTATACAATTAGATATAAATGAAGAAAAAGGTCTGGTCGCCATTTTTTAAAGACTTAGCTCTGCAATGTTGCTAAAGGTGATACTTGGTGAATAACAAGAGTTTCTGTAACAGGAGTCCACATATAATAAAGGCCTTTCGCTGTTTTGAGAGCTCAAACATGGCCCAGTGAGTAGGGCTATCAGATGGTCCAGGGTTCGGGTTGCTGTTCGTCTACAACCCCACATGGGCAAAGAAGATGTGAAAGGCGAGGGCCCGTGTGTGAAAGGCCTGGACTCCCAGAACCTGGAGAAATGCTACAAAGACCGTATAATGCCATTTTGATGCTTTTCACGGTGAGCAAACAACATAGCAAGAGGTTTTCCTCTCATCAGTGAACCCTATTCTACCGCACATACTGAATGTCAGCGTCTTTGCTTACGGACCAACAGGAGCTGGCAGGACCCACACACTGTTGGGCAGGCGTGATCCCCCGAGCTGTTCGTGAGGTCTTCAATCTGGTCAGAGCTAAGGATGAAGAGGAGGGATGGGACTACAGTATTGGCATGTCTTACTTGGAAGTTTACAATGAGAAGGTGTTTGATCTTCTATCGCCAAACTCCCGTGACCTGCCGATCCGAGAGGACAAGGATAAGAACATCCTTATCCCCGGCCAGTCTCAATCGTACTACAGCTTCAACCAAACCGAACCAGCGCTCCAGCCGCAGCCATGCTATACTCCTCATCAAGGTTGTGTGGACTCGACGCGCTCTGCCCAACCAACAACAGATACTGCTGGTGTCCTTCTACCGAGCTTCCATCGAGAGCATTCTAACTTACTGCATCTGTGTATGGTTGGCTACAGGACTCTCTGGGTGGCTCCGCACACTCTGTCATGATCACCAATATTGCGCCAGAGTACAAATACTATTTTGATACATTTACCGCACTCAACGTTGCCGCCAAATCCAAGCTGATTGTGAACAAACTGTGGCAGTGCTGCCAGTGAAGCTGTGTAGAGAGGGCCAAGAGGCAGGGGGGTCTGGCACTGAGCCACAGAAGAAGAACAAGCAGAAGGGGGACAAGAAAGCTGAACAGGATGTGGTCGAGACAGGTGTAGTTATCCATGATACCTTTGTCCCTTTGTCCTGCTGGTTAGTCCAGCTAAGAAGGTAACGATCTCCAATGCTCCCGCGTTCATTAAGAATGAAACCCTGATCAATGAGCTGTCTCGCTATGGACAGCTCGTGTCTGCTGTTAAGATGGTGTCTTTGGGCTGTAAATCTCCCCTGCTCAAACACGTAGTGTGTCACCGCAGACAGGTGTACATGGTGTTAAAAGCTGATCTTAATCTGTCGTTTAATTTTAAGGTGGACGGGTTTAATTACATGTTTTTCGCTTCATCTAATGCCATGAAATGTTTCGGGTGTGGTGAAGAGGGGCATTTGATCCGTTTCTGCCCGGGTCGGGAGGGGGAGAGGCGGCCGGCTGCTGCTGTTGGGGGGCCGATTGAGTCTGCTAGCAGCGCCGGGTCGGATCCCGCCGGTGTTACCCCTCCTGCTCGATCTGGGGATGAGGGGGTTGAAGGCAGTGATCAGCAGAAGGGGGAACAGGACAGGCAGGGTGAGTCTAATGCTGAAGAACTGCTTGAAAACAGCCCAGAAACACCGGCTGATATAAATGTTACCAGTGAAAGCGATGAGTCATCAGAGAGTGATGATTATTTTGACGATGAGGAAATGTCTGATGATGATTTACTGAAAGTGTCACAAAAGAGGAAACATCAGGAACCTATTCAGAGCAAAGCAAAGTCACTAAAAGTTCAACAAGGACTGAAAGCAGGGAGACCATCAGTAGAGTCAGAAAGTGACTTCTCTCTGACACAGGACGACCAGCAGAGTCACTATTCTCCTGCTGAGATTACAAAGTTTCTCAGAGCAACCAAAGGTCACAGACTTGTGAAATTAGAACAATTTTTCCCTGATCTGAAACTGTTTGTTAAATCAGCGAGGCGCCTGACTTTGAAATCTGCACATTTTGGTGACGATGTTATCTCTGAACAGGAAGTCCACAGACTTAGAAAACTGGTGCACCAGATACGAAGAAATGAACTCCATGTGGATGTTTAAAAAGAATTTGTGTTACTCTTATTTACTGTTATGTTTTGTACTTGTTTTTCCCTGTGGCCTCTCTCTCTCCATGTGTGAATTTAAAATAGGCACTCTGAATGTGAATGGAGCTAGAGAGGATGGTCAAAGAGCTGCTCTCTTTAAACTCATGGAGTTAAAACACATCGATGTCATGATGGTTCAGGAGACACACAGCACCACAGATATTGAGAGTGACTGGAGGAGGGGATGTAATGGGGAGGTCATCCTGAGCCATAAGTCCAGCTGTAGTGGAGGAGTGGGGATTGTGTTCTCCAGGAGCTTCCTGCCTGCTTCCTTTACAGTAGAGGAAGTTATTAAAGGCTGCTTACTGAAGGTTAAAGCTCAGTTTGAACAGGTGAAAGCAGTTTTTATTTGTGTTTATGCTCCAACTAATGCAGTCCAAAGAATAGCAGTACTGGACATGTTATGTAATGTTATCAGGAACTGTAACAGTGAGGAGTTTTTGTTTTTAGGGGGTGATTTTAACTTCACTGAGAACCCAACATTAGACAGAAACCACCATGAGCCTCATCCTGCTTCATCACGCAGGTTCAGACAGCTGACTGAAGCACATGAGCTGTCAGATGTGTGGAGGAATATCCATAACCTTCACAGGCAGTACACCTGGAGTCACTGTAAAGACAACAGGATATCTCTGGCCAGGTTGGACCGTCTGTACTGTTTTAGACACCATGTGAACATTTTGCCACATCAACCCAGTAGGTTTCTCTGACCACTGCCTTGTCTATAGCTCTGTTTTTATCAAAAATGTGCGTTTGCAGAGTTTTAACAGTGCTTTACTTCATAGCAAGGATTTCAGAGCAGCTTATGAGTGTTTTTGGGTTTCTCACAGACAATGTAAGCATGATTTTAACTGTATACAACAGTGGTGGGATTGTGGAAAAGCTCAGGTTTAACAGTTGTGTCAGCAGTTCACTCGCAGTGTCACTAAAGACTTAATCAGATCTATGAAGGACCTGGAGATTCAAGTGGTAGAACTGCAGGGTTTGGCAGATTCTACAGGAGATCGAGGGCTTTTAGATTCCTTCAAATCCAAAAAGTCGGCTCCGGCCAACCTGCTGGGCATTGCAACACAGGGAGCTCTGGTCAGGTCACGTTTTCTTAACGTTTCACAGATGGACGCCCCCTCTCAGTTTTTCTTTGGGTTGGAGAAGAGGAATGGACAGAGGAAGGTGTTTCACTCCTTACGATCTGGTGGCGGCTCTGTGGTCTCAGACTCTGCTGGGATCAGGAGGTTCGCAGCCAGTAACTACACGGATCTGTTTAGGAGTGAAAACACATCAAACCCATCTATCAGGCACAGACCAGGTGGACTCAAATGCAGAGACAGGGACAGGGACACAGGGATGAAGAGCTCTCAAGTCGTTTAATCGATCCAAAAGTCAAAAACCGGGAAATCCAAAACACAGGGCAGAAGTACAGAATCACTTTGCAAAACTCAGGATCCGAAAGGCAAAACTGGTCGATAACATTAAGAAGATATATTGATATGATCTCTGACAAGACAATCTGGCACAGAAAGGAAAGAGCACACCACATATAAACCCTGGATGATAACGAGGCACAGGTGTAACACATTAGGGGAAGGGAGGCAAACAGGAAGCTAGACAAGACAAGGGAAACACACCAAAATAGGGAGTGTTACAGCAGCGGAGCGGTGCCTTGCCAACCAGCAGTATTCGTGCGAGATCACTTAAACTGGGTGTATAAAGTCAACAACAAGAAACAACTGGTTACTTTGCTTCTCGGACGTGAAAGTAGTTCATCTTGTCATCTTTCCTCAATGTTCTGCTTCTACTATGGGTAAGTCTGCTAGTCAGTTTCTATATTCGTCTGTTTTTTTATTCTCCGAGACCCTCTGATCGATTGACTGCTGACCTGGGGCCACCGGTTATGACGTAATGTGGATGTGAGGTTGTGATCTGCGCATTGTGTTTTATTTTGAAAGGGGACGGTAGTTTTATTATGACGATTCTGTGTCTGACTTCCTGTCTGGTGCAATCTGCTCTGTTGAGCTTGTCACGATTTAGAAACAGCGTCAAAAATAGAAATGCTGCGGATTGATAGGGCTGCGGCGCGGAGAGCTGCTGCTGAGACGTTGCTGACACGCTCCTGGTGGAAATACTCTCATTGATTATAGTGGTACCAATCAGCTCCTGTAGATGGACTGTATGTTAATGTGATGTAATCTGTTTTTAGACATGCATTGTGCCATGCACTTGATCCAAGCTCCTATTGAAGGAGCCGTCTGTCTTCCAGTTCAGAGCTATCGAACGCTTTGCCTGCAGTATAGCAAAGTTAGTAAATGTGTGTTTTCTAGCTCTTCTGGATATAAGTGCAACAAAACCAGTGTATTTACATATTTACTAAAAGTTGATTTGTCCTTGTCCATTCTTGCCAAAACTCGTTAAAACTTGCTAACCGGCGTTTACAAGCTAAACCTTTTGAGATGTTTTGCGTCCAGCTAAGCCCCGCCCCCAAGAATACATCACACTGTTTACAAGCTGTAAAGGGGTCTATTGAACGTTGTTATGTTATCGAGTGTCATTAAGTTATCGGTCCTTATTACATTATCTTTTGTTGTTGCTTTCTTTCTTTTTCTTTCTTTCTTTATTTCAGTCTGTCGTTTCCTTTCTTCTCTTTGCCTTCATAGATCCGCTCCATCTCCATCTTTCCATTTATCCTTTCTTTTCTTCGTCACCTCTTGTTCACACGTCTCTCCACACATGATGGAGAGAAAGAGAGAGAAAGAGAGAGAGAGAGAGCGTCTCTTCAGATCTCTTTAAGGTTTTTGAAGCTCGTTCTGTCATCTCTCTTTTTTTCCCTCTTTAACTCACTTTGTGCATCATCGCTCCCCGGAGAGTTTGTGTGTGTTTGACTTTTCTTTTCTTTCTCTGAAGAGTTTTTGAGTGCCTTATGTAAGCACACACACACACACACACACACACACAGTAAGCCCAGGTGTTAGCTGTGTCTATAAGGAGTCAGAGGTTCAGGTTCAAAGCTTCGTGGCTGATCTGACGTCTGACACACACTCAGCTTTTTATTGAGCTTCTGACTCTTTGAAGCCGTCAGACGGAGAAAGTTTCGTCAGTGCTGACTCGCAATCGATCCGTTTGTCATCCAAAAGTTCAGTCGAAGCGTTGACGTCTGGAACTTTGTGTTTTTGATGGAGGGACGAGTTCAAACTTAAACCAGCAGTCAGTTTTCCCAAAGTAACATGAAGTCTGTTTATCTGTAATGATTCCTCCTGTTCATACTGACCATTAGAAGATCCCTTCATCATGTTTACTGTAATGATTCCTCCTGTTCATACTGACCATTAGAAGATCCCTTCATCATGTTTACTGTAATGATTCCTCCTGTTCATACTGACCATTAGAAGATCCCTTCATCATGTTTACTGTAATGATTCCTCCTGTTCATACTGACCATTAGAAGATCCCTTCATCATGTTTACTGTAATGATTCCTCCTGTTCATACTGACCATTAGAAGATCCCTTCATCATGTTTACTGTAATGATTCCTCCTGTTCATACTGACCATTAGAAGATCCCTTCATCATGTTTACTGTAATGATTCCTCCTGTTCATACTGACCATTAGAAGATCCCTTCATCATGTTTACTGTAATGATTCCTCCTGTTCATACTGACCATCAGAAGATCCCTTCATCATGTTTACAATGGAAGTGATGGAGGACTAAACCCACAGTCCTCCTTCTGTGGAAACATGGATGTAAAAGCCGATAACGTAATAACTGTTGATAACGTAATAACAGGCGATAATGTAATCATTGTGCCCATTTTTAATAAAGCCTATTACATATTAACTTTTTGTCAATAATGTAATAAGTTATTACGTTATTGACTAAGTGAAAAAAAATGTACAAATGTAAAAACTGGAGCTGATGACGTAATAATATACTAATAATATCACTTCATAAAAGTTTCATTTATTGCATATAAAGTGACAAGTATCAGGCACAGACCAGGTGGACTCAAATGCAGAGACAGGGACACAGGGATGAAAAGTTCTCAGTAGTCGTTTAATCGATCCAAAAGTCAAAAACCGGGAAATTCAAAACACAGATCAGAAGTACAAAATCATGAGGTAAGACTCAGGATCCAAAAGGCAAAACTGGTCGATAACACTAAGAAGATATATTGATATGAACTCTGACAAGAAACTGACAAGACGACCTGACACAGAAGGGAAAGAGCAGCACATATAAACCCTGGAGACTAACGAGGCACAGGTGGAACACATTAGGGGAAGGGAGGCAAACAGGAAGCTAGACAAGACAAGGGAAACACACCAAAATAAAACAGGAAGTAGACAAGACAAAAACTAAACCTATCATGTTACAGGCTGCTACAAATGTATTTAAAAGTTGTTTCCCTCGAGTCAAGGGAGGAAGGGAGGAAGAAAGAAGGAAAGGAGGGAGGGAGGGAGGGAGGAAGGAAGGAAGGAAGGTAGGAGGAGGGAAGAAAGAAGGAAGGAGGGAGGGAGAAAGGAAAAGAGGAAGGAAGGAAAGAAAGAAGCGAGGGAGAAAGGTAGGGGGGAGGAAAGAAAGAAGGAGGGAGGGAGGAAAGAAGGAAGGTAGGAAGAAGGAAGGATGGAAGGGAGGAAGAAGGAAGGGAGGAAAGGAAAGGAGGAAGAGAGGAAGGAAAGGAAGGAAGGTAGGAGGGAGGGAAGAAGGAAGGAGGGAGGGAGAAAGGAAAAGAGGAAGGACAGGAAAGGAGGAGGGAGGGAGGAAAGAAGGAAGGAAGGATGGAAGGGAGGAAGAAGGAAGGGAGGAAAGGAAAGGAGGAAGAGAGGAAGGAAGGAGGGAGGGAGAAAGGAAAAGAGGAAGGACAGGAAAGGAGGAAGGTAGGGGGAGGAAAGAAAGAAAGAATGAGGGAGGAAGGAAGGATGGAAGGGAGGGAGGAAGAAGGAAGGAAGGAGGGAAGGAAAGAGGAAAGAAGGAAGGAAGGAAGGAAAGAAAGAGAGAAGGAGGGAGGGAGGAAGGACAGATGGAAGGAAGGAAGGATGGAAAGAAGGAATGATTATATCTGCTTACAGCAACATTATAGTGCGTTACTGTTTGTTATAAAGCTTCATTAAATATAAATATGCTGCTTATAAAAACATTAAAGTGTTTGAGAAAAATCTGTTTGCAGTTATAAAATGTTCAACTGAGTTTTTGGTGGATATATTTCCCAGTGCTACAAAAGGTCAAAGTTCACAGGAGACTATTGTAGAAAACAACAGGAAACGCAGCGGAGGGGAGCGTATGAAGCAATGTTTGGAGATCAGAAATAGCCATGGTGACCTGAGCTGACTGCAGGTGTGCGCTGTGTGTCCAAACATCTGCTTTGAGCTCCTAATCCTGCTAATCGCCGGAGCTCAGCCCTGTGGGTGGACTCACATACTTTCTCAAATAGTTTCACTTGTAGATAAAAAAGGAAGCGAGCTGGAGAAGCTGCTCCCCGAGCGCTGGGAGACTTTATTATGTTCAACTCTATCTCTCCTTCTTTTGTTTTTTCTTAGAGAGGAGCTGTAACATTTAACCCTCCTGTTGTCCTCGAGGAAAGGAAGGAAGGAAAGGAGGGAAGGGAGGAAGAAGGAAGGAAAGGCAGGAGGAAGGAAAGGAGGGAAGGAAGGAAAGAAAGGAGGGAGGAAGGAAGGAAAGGAAAGAAAGGAAGGCAGGAAGGAAAATAGGGAGGAAGGAAGGAGGGAAGGAAAGAAGGAAGGAGGGAGGGAGAAAGGAAAAGAAGAAGGGAGGAAGGACAGAGGAAGGGAGGAAGGGGGATGGAGGAAGGAAAGAAGGAAGGGAGGAAAGAGAGGAAGGAAAGAAAGAGACAAGGAGGGACGAAAGAAGGAAGGGAGGAAGGTAGGGGGGAGGAAAGAAGGAGGGAAGGAGGAAGGACAGAATGAAGGAAGAAAGGGGGATGGCGGAAGGGAAAAAAGAGAGGAAGGGAGGAAAGAGAGAAGGAGGGAGGAAAGACAGACTGAAGGAAGGAAGGAAGGAAAGAAGGAGACAGGGTTACAGGAAGGTTAAGAGATATTTTACCTTTAAGCTTCAGATTATAGACGTGAGAGCAGGAGCGTTTATATAAAGAGCAGACTGTCCTCACCACAGACACACATCAGGCCTCCGTTTATGTTTCCTCACACAAGACCTTTGAGAGGCGGAGTGACGTCATTGAGCAGATTTCTGTCATCAGTAAGAAACACAAAGATGTTCAGCTCACTGTCAGGAGAAATGGGGAAAGTAGAAACTAGTGCCCAGAAACCTGCAGACAAACTAATTACAAACTAATAATCAGAGTAAGAAGCAACCAGACCTGTGTGTGTGTGTGTGTGTGTGTGTGTGTGCTTGTTTATCTATCTTTCAGAGGACCAGTATCTGTAGTAAACCAGCATAGTGAGGACATTTAGGCTCCTCACACCTTCAAAGGACAGTTTGAGGCTTCAGACTTGGTTTAAAGTTGAGAACTGGGTTTAAACCATAGACTGTTTATAAAATGGACGTAACATCCGTGATGTCACCCATTGGTTTATGGACTGCTGCTCGGAGGCCAATAGTATCAGATCTGAGCAGCGCCATCTTGAACATTTCAGGTGCATGCTGGGAAAAATAAAAACAGGGATTCTACTTATATGGGCATCAGGAGGAGCATGAGGCGCCCTCCTGAACCTGTGAACCAATCAACCTGTCAATCACCACGTAGCCACGCCCTAATGCATACCCTGCTTTATCGTCACATATAAAATCAGGGAGGCCAAAATGTCCCAAATGAACATCATACTGCATTGAAGAAGGCTTTAAACTAGCGATTGAGACCATAAACACATTTTGAAAACGTTTACTGAGGTTAGAAATCAAGTGAGAAGTTGGTGAATTCTCCATTGACTTGTATAGAGACGGAAGTCCTTTTGACACCAAAACGGTTGCCCCCTGGTGGCCTTTTGATAGAATGCAGTTTTAGTTACTTCCGCGTTGGCCTTTTTTCAGAGGACTGGAGCAGAGGGTTTAAACATTTAGTTGTGATGGTTCAGGTTAGTGTGAGGGGATGAGTATCCTCACAAGGATATAAATAATAAAAATAATGCTTTTTTACGTCTTTATGTATAAAGCAGCTTTCATATATTCATTCTCAGTGCTTTACGGAGAAAAATAAAATAAAAAAACAGCAAATAAAATACAAATCTCTTATTTTAAATATCTTAACTTTAGGTAGATTATAATTACATTAAAGCAGCACTTCTTATTTACTTGTGTGTATAATTATGTGTATTTAACAGTAGATGATCTGAAAAACCATTTAAAGCTTTAAAAACCAGTAAAAGAAGTGTAAAGGTCATCAAAGTGAACATCAGGTGTGTGTGTGTGTGTGTGTGTGTGTGTGTGTGTGTGTGTGTGTGTGTGTGTGTGTGTGTGTGTGTGTGTGTGTGTCTGTGTGTGTGTGTGTGTGTGTTGCGGTCGCTGTGCTTCCAGGTGTGAGACCTTCGTGACTTCATGTGTGTTTTTCTCAACACATGTTTCTGAACCTTCAGTCACTGATCAGAGCGAGTCAGCTGCTCGTGTGTCGCTGTGATTATTCATCAAACACACACACACACACACACACACGCACACACACACACACACACACACACACACACATCGTAAAAAGCAGCTGACGTAAAGATAAACTGCAGCTCGATGACAGAAACGTGAAGTCAGCAGAAACACTGATGGAAAGAACACTTAGAATAGACTTTAGTGCTGAATATGAAAATAGATTAGTAATAAATACACAAACACATAATTATCTCTAATCAATAAATATTTATAAATAAAATCATTTGAAAGTTGTCCCATTATTACACATTTGAGTTTTAAGTTTTCATAAAAATGAAGTTTAACCGTTGTGTCGTCCTCCCGGGTCAAATTGACCCCGTCTGTTTTAAGGGTTCCTTCTTTACTCCCTTCCTTCCTTCCGTCTGTCCTTCCTCCCTCCCCCTTTCTTCCTTCCTTGTATCCTTATATCCTTCCTCCCTCCCTCCTTATGTCCTTCGTTCCTTCCTACTTCCGTCCTTCCTTCCTTTCCTCCATCCCTCCTTCACTTTCTTTCCTCCCTTCCTTCTTTCCTTCCTCCATCCCCCTTTCTTCCTTCCTTGTATCCTTCCTTCCTTCTTTCCTCCCTCCCTCCCTCCTACCTTCCGTCCTTCTTTCCTTCCTCCATCCCCCTTTCTTCCTTCCTTGTATCCTTCATTCCTCCCTCCTTCTTTCCTCCCTCCCTCCTTCCTACCTTCCGTCCTTCTTTCCTCCGTCCCTCCTTCCGTCCTTCCTCCCTCCTTTCCTTCCTTCTTTCCTCCCTTCCTTCCTTGACTCGAGGACAACAGGAGGGTTAATTGAATTTTTTTCCCTTAAAGCTTTTATGACTTTAAGGGGTTAAAACGTTTATATATAAATATATAAATATAAATATAAATATATATCTGATGACTCATTTTAAATCCTCTTAGCCCAAAATAACCCCACAAACTTCTTCATTCCCACTGCTGTAAACATGTTAAAGCTAAACAACAACACCTACACTATGATAAAACCCACTGTGCCACTCTGTAAACACTTATACATTTAAGATATTTATGCTGCATAAACATCAGAGTCTGTAATCCGGTTCAACATGTTTATGCTTCTGTATGTTTGTATAAAACAGTTTTTAGGTTTCTGTCTGAGGGCAAATGTGACGGTTGAAGCTGAATTATAGAAAAGACTAAAGGCCTGATTTACTAAGATCCTGAATAAAGGAACTAAATTGCGTGCACGGTGCAATAGATTGTGTGTTTAGTAATGTACTAATATTACATTCATTACGGTAAACTGCTGATATTACATTCATTACTGTAAACTGCTGATATTACAGTCATTACGGTAAACTGCTGATATTACATTCATTACGGTAAACTACTAATATTACATTCATTACGGTAAACTAATAATATTACATTCATTACGGTAAACTGCTGATATTACATTCATTATGGTAAACTGCTAATATTACATTCATTACGGTAAACTGCTGATATTACATTCATTACGGTAAACTACTAATATTACAGTCATTACGGTAAACTGCTGATATTACATTCATTACGGTAAACTGCTAATATTACATTCATTACGGTAAACTGCTGATATTACATTCATTACTGTAAACTGCTAATATTACATTCATTACGGTAAACTGCTAATATTACATTCATTACGGTAAACTACTAATATTACATTCATTACTGTAAACTGCTGATATTACATTCATTACGGTAAACTACTAATATTACATTCATTACTGTAAACTGCTGATATTACATTCATTATGGTAAACTGCTAATATTACATTCATTACTGTAAACTGTTGATATTACAGTCATTACGGTAAACTGCTAATATTACATTCATTACGGTAAACTGCTAATATTACATTCATTACGGTAAACTGCTAATATTACATTCATTACGGTAAACTACTAATATTACATTCATTACGGTAAACTGCTAATATTACATTCATTACGGTAAACTACTAATATTACAGTCATTACGGTAAACTGCTAATATTACATTCATTACGGTAAACTGCTAATATTACAGTCATTACGGTAAACTACTAATATTACAGTCATTACGGTAAACTACTAATATTACATTCATTACGGTAAACTGCCAATATTACAGTCATTACGGTAAACTACTAATATTACATTCATTACGGTAAACTACTAATATTACATTCATTACGGTAAACTACTCATATTACATTCATTACGGTAAACTACTCATATTACATTCATTACGGTAAACTACTAACATTCATTACGGTAAACTACTAATATTACATTCATTACGGTAAACTACTAATATTACATTCATTACGGTAAACTACTAAATAAACAGCGAATATTTTCTTCAGTTTTTTAGGAGAATGTTTGTTTGTTTGTCTGAGTTTTGAATATTTGTATATATATATCATATAAAACCACCTGACTTTAAGTTTGGATTCCTATTTAACATGTCTGTAAAATCTATTCATATAATTAATTAACCCTCTGGATCTTTCCTCTTTGCTGCTTTTTATTAAATCTAAATTTTAGAGTTAATATCTTAAACTCCTGTTGTCCTCAAGTCAAGGAAGGAAAGGAGGAAGAAGGAAGGAAAGTAGGGAGGAAGAAGGAAGGAAAGGAGGGAGGAAGGAAAGGAGGGAGGGAGGGAGGAAGGAAGGAGGGAAGGAAGGAAAGAAGGAAAGGAAGGAAGGACGGAGGGAGGGAGTAAGGTAAAGAGGAAGGGAGGAAGGAAGGAAAGAAGGACAGAGGAAAGAAGGAAGGGAGGAAGGAAAGGAGGGAGGAAGGAAGGAAGGAAGGGAGGAAGAAGGAAAGGAGGGAGAGAGGGAGGAAGGAAGGAGGGAAGGAAGGAAGGATGTGTGTGTAGTGGTAGGTGGCCTGCTGTCAGCTCACCTGTTGGCAGGGAGGGCAGGGATGGAGCTGGAGCCTGATTGGCCGTGTTCAGGGCCGCTGCTGAGGATGGCCGAGGACGCTGCTAGGAAACTGCTGCCAGGTATGAACACACACACACACACACACACACACACACACACACACACACACACACACACTCACACACACACATACACACCTACACACACACACACACACCTACATACACACACCTACACCTACACACACACACACACCCACACACACACACACACACACACACCTACACACACTCTCACACACACATACACACACACACACACACACACACACACACACACACACACACACACAGTAAAAGTGTAACTGAGTCTGTTTGATCTGAACAAAGAACGAGATTAAAGCCTCGACCTTGTTGTGGTTAGAGAGAGCGCTGACACACACACACACACACACACACACACACACACACACACACACCTGCTCCGTGAGAACAGGAAGTTGTAAAGTGTGTCAGACACTCGAGCGTCTGAGCGTTTGACGTACAATCCGAAAGATCGACAGACGACAATAAAAAATAATCGCAGTGAATCAGAAACTTTCTCCTGCAGCTGAGATCATGTGACTCATCCACAGACTCACAGCAGGTCACACATCTGAACATGTGGCAGAATCAAACAAATCAAGAAGGAAAACAAATAAATAAATAAATGAATGAATGAATGAAGCCGTTTCTGACTGAGCAGGTGTGACTCACTTTTATAAGCGTTTGTTGCCTCGAGTGTAATAATTATATTTTATAGTTTCCTCGAAATTGAACTTTATTCTGGGGGAATGTTTACGTCTCAAACTGATCCGATTTTATTCTCACTGACATAAAGTCCTGAAACGTCATTAACTTTAACCCTCCTGTTGTCCTCGAGTCAAGGAAGCAGAGGGAGGAAAGGAGGGAGGAAAGGAGGGAGGAAGGAAGGAAGGAAAGGAGGGAGGAAGAAGGGAGGAAGGATGGAAGGGAGGAAAGGAGGGAGGGAGGGAGGAAGGAAAGGAGGGAGGAAGGAAGGATGGAAGGGAGGAAGAAGGAAAGAAAGGAGGGGAGGGAGGAAGGAAGGATGGAAGTGAGGAAGAAGGAAGGAAAGGAAGGAAAGGAGGGAGGAAGGAAGGATGGAAGGGAGGAATAAGGAAGGAAAGGAGGGAGGGAAGAAGGAAGGAAAGGAGGAAGGAAGGGAGGGAGGGAGGGAGGAAGGAAAGGAGGGAGGAAGGAAGGGAGGGAGGAAAGGAGGGAGGAAGGAAAGGGGGAGGGAGGAAGGAAGGCAGGAAAGAAAAGAAGGAAGGAAAGGACGGAGGGAGGAAGGGAGGTAGAAGGAAGGAAGGAAAGGAGGAAGGAAGGATGGAAGGGAGGTAGAAGGAAGGAAGGAAAGGAGGGAGGGAGGAAGGGAGGAAGAAGTAAGGAAAGGAGAGAGGGAGGAAGGAAGGATTGAAGTGAGGAAGAAGGAAGGAAAGGAGGAAGGAAGGGAGGAAGAAGGAAGGAAAGGAGGGAGGAAGGAAGGAAAGGAGGGAGGAAGTAAGGATGGAAGGGAGGAAGAAGGAAGGAAAGGAGGGAGGGAGGAAGGAACGATGGAAGTGAGGAAGAAGGAAGGAAAGGAGGCAGGGAGGAAGGAAGGACAGAAGGAAGGAAGAAAGGGGAATGGAGGAAGGAAAGAAGGAAGGGAGGACAGTTAGTACGAAAGTTAAATAAAATGCATTATTCATTCATATTTATTCTTTATATTGTTTGATGTACTGAGGTTGTGTTTTATGTGCTTTGAAAGGTGCCTTTAAATAAAATGCATTATTATTATAATTATTATTATTCTCTTATTACATGTGAGGGAGAATCAGTCGTTAAACTTGTTAAAACTATGAGATTAAACTCAGAATTATCTGGAAAAGAAAAGAAAAGACAAGCAGAGTGAAAAGTGTATTTATGTGAGTAGTTGAAGAATAAACTCTCCTTCAGTCTGAAGGGTACGGAGTATAAATAGCACCAAAAAAAACTAAACACAAAAACCAAACATCGGTCAGAAATGTTGAGTTTCTAACAAAAACTGTTTGTGAAAAGCAGCAATTAGAGGCAGAGAAGAAGAATCAGGTTGCAGCTTAAATACACAAACAAAAAGGTTTCTTTTACATAAACTGTCAGTCTGTGTTATGTCAGAGTCACACTTCCTCAAACCTGAAGATTCATGAACATTTACTGTCCGGTTCACTTCACGTCTGGACTTTAAATCACAGAGTTGTATCATCCGATCTGTTGTAATCAGCAGAAATCAGCAGGATAAAGATATTAAACAGCAGCACAGATGTTAGTCTCACTGGTTTATAATGTTCTCCTGATGCAAACTCCACTAAATCCACTTCTTGTAAGTCTGGATCGAACCCGACTCTTCCTGATGTGGACATGTGTTCAATGACTGAAAGAAAAGGAACGTTTGTCTCCATGTAGATTAAATGTAATAAAATGCTGATAAACAGAAATAAACTCTGTGAACATTGAGGTTAAATATAAAGAGAAAAACATCTGATTGCTGCTAAAAGTCAGAAATTATTTCATTATCTTAAATAACAGTCTGTTTCAGTGAGCCAGACTCTCGTACATCTGACCTGACAGATTATATTAGATCATTTTAAAGGCGACTAAAAAGTTAAAACTAACTTTCGTGAACTGAAACACTGAAATAACAGAACAGCTACAGCTTTGAATCTGGGGTTGGTTACCATGGTTACCGGACCAATGCTGTTGCCATGGTAGCGGCTTGTCACTGATAGCAGCCACACCCTTAACTATGCATAACTTTAAACTTTAAGCCTTAATAAGATTTAAATAGGCGACTTATATATAAATTCTACTTTGCTTAGTTATCATGAACGGAGAAATTAGTTAAAGAGATGAAAACTGTTTTCTGTACTGAGCTGTAAACATGTTTGGTATTTTATTTTAACATGCAGGTCAATGGGGACTGACTCACTTTTCAGAGCCAGCATCTAGTGGCCACTCGAGGAACTGCAGCTTTTAGCACTTTCTGCTTTGGCTTCATTTTTCAGACCTGCAGGTTTCTGCTTGGTTTAGATCATGTTGAAGAAAGTAGAAAGTAATAAAGTGCTTCACATTAAATCAGGAAACATGCAGCGCTATGAGAACCTGGATGGTTTCACTCAAACCAGTACCAGTACCGGTACCAGTACCAGTACCAGTAGGTTACAGACTGCTGGTCAGACTGGTTTCCAGACAGTAGTTAGTTCTATTGGTACAGAGCTAACATTAATGGGACACTGTCAGCGGCTTTTTATGATGTGTGTGCGTGTGTGTGTGTTTGTGTGTGTGTGTGTGTGTATGTGTGTGTGTGTTTGATGAATAATCACAGCGACACACGAGCAGCTGACTCGCTCTGATCACTGACTGAAGGTTCAGAAACATGTGTTGAGAAAAACACACATGAAGTCACGAAGGTCTCACACCTGGAAGCACAGCGACCGCAACACACACACACACACACACACACACACACACACACACACACACTTTGATGACCTTTACATTAATTTTCTATGTAAATACTCAATAAAAATGACTATTAAGGGCTAAAATCTGAAAGGTGTGATACTCTAATACTATTAGAACCATTGTAGAATGTATAACGGTTCCTAGAGGACCTCCACTAAGTATTTTCACTATATTACCTCCAAGAATCTATAAGACTATTTTTAATCAAAGGTTTCATAAATCTGTAATAAAACATCTAAATCAGGGTGTTAAACTCATTTTAGTTCAGGAGCCACATGCAGCCCAGTTTGACCAGTAAAACCATAATAACCTAGAAATAATATATAATGTATATAATACACATTATAACTTTAATACACGGTCGCCAATAAAGTTGGAATAATATATATTATTTACCTCTTTCCATGAAATGATTGTGACATTGTGATGTATTCTTGACAGATAAAGTGTAAATATTCTCAAAATTGTATTGATCAATCTCATTATACCTGGTCAAAGGTGATTACTGATGTGTATGAATAGAAAAAAAAAGAGGAATGTGCCAGAAAACTAAATTATTCCAACTTTATAATAAATCCTCTAGGGTTACCATGGTAACAAATACAATAAAACGTGTCCAAACCCACCAAGGAAAAATGTGTCCTTAAAATCTGAATCACATTTTAAGGCTTTTCTACAATTTTCATACTTTGCAAAGTCATCTGTGGACCAGATCGGTCCCCTTGGTGGGCCGGTTCTGGCCCGTGAGCCGTATGTTTGACACCACTGCTGTAAAAGCAAAACTGAAAGCGAGTTCCTGGAGTTAACTTTATCCTCAGACCACTCGGCTCCACTGCTGTCACACATTCAAACGTTAGTGATTTTATCAAAGATAAACAAAAGAAAACCATTAAATAAGTACAAGTGCTGCAATGACTGAAACACATAAATACTGAATAAATGATATTACGTGTTTTCACAGAAAGCTGTTTTATCTAAACACACGAAGACACGACATGTTGAGAAATGTTCTGACTAGCGGCAGAAAACATGTTAACGAGGTTTTATAACTGAAAACACACACACAGAGACACACACACAGAGACACACACACAGAGACACACACAGAGACACACACACAGAGACACACACACAGAGACACACACAGAGACACACACAGACACACACACAGAGACACACACAGAGAGACACACACACACACACACACACAGAGACACACACACGCACATAGACACAAGCACACACAGACACAAACACACACACACACACACACAGAGACACACACACAGACACAGAGACACAAACACACACACAAACAGAGACACACACACACACACAGAGACACACACACACACACACACACGGATCCAGACTAACAGTCACTCTGACAGTCAGGACTGTGGTAGATGAAACGATGACATCATCATTCAAAAGGACTTTCCCATGTTAATGATGACCATAAAAGGAGTTACCACACATGCAGGAAGTGTAAGTGTGTGTGTGTGTGTGTGTGTGTGTGTGTGTTTGTTCCTTTTTCCAACACCTGTAAATCCTCCAGCAGTGATTAGTCAGCACTGAACGCCCAGCGAGCTGTTTGTCCTGGCTCATAGTGTGTGTGTGTGCGTGTGCATGTGTGTGTGTGTGTGTGTGTGTGCGGTTGCCACAGTAAACACACACGCTGTCAGACCTTACAGGAGATGATTCAGCAGATACTCCTGTTTGAGGTGGGCTGCTTCACCACAACACACAGCACATGTCACCCTGCTGTTCTCGTCCCTCCAGCTGCTGCAGTAAAGTCCAACCGCCTCCGCCTACCTGACCTCTGACCTCTCCCTCAGGTCTGCAGATGAAAGCACAGCAGGCCCTGGTGTTCCTCACAGACTCGTACAGCAGTAATCTTCTCTATCATCACAGTATCAGTGTGTGGAGGTGTGTGTATCTGCAGAGCCTCTATTTTTATTATTTTAATATTATTATTTTGTTGTGTTCGGGTCGTTTCTGGGCGTTAACCTTTAGGCCGTGGGTGTGTCGCCTCCAGCCAATCACAACGCGCCATCTCTGCTCTGGATGTCTGTTTGACTGAGGGCGAGGCTGAGCTACACACACACACACACACACACACACCACACACACACACACACACACACACAGAGACACACACACAGAGACACACACACACACACACACACACACACACAGAGAGACACACACACACACACACTTCCTTCCTTCCTTTCCTCCCTCCTTCTCTCTTTCTTTCCTCCACCGTACCTTCCTTCCTTCCTTCATTCATTTCTTCCTCCCTTCCTCCATCCCTCCCTCCTTTCCTTCGTTCCTTCCTCCCCCTACCTTCCTTCCTTCCTCCCTTCCTTCCTTCATTCCTTCCTCCCTCCCTCCCTCCTTTTCCTTCATTCCTTCCTCCTCCCTCCCTCCTTCTCTCTTTCTTTCCTCTCCCTACCTTCCTTCCTTCCTCCCTCCCTCCCTCCTTTCCTTCCTTCCTTCCTCCCTCCTTTCCTTCATTCCTTCCTCCCTCCCTCCTTTCCTTCATTCCTTCCTCCTCCCTCCCTCCTTCTCTCTTTCTTTCCTCTCCCTACCTTCCTTCCTTCCTCCCTCCCTCCCTCCTTTCCTTCCTTCCTTCCTCCCTCCTTTCCTTCCTTCCTTCCTTCCTCCCTCCCTCCCTCCCTCCTTTCCTTCCTTCCTTCCTCCCTCCCTCCTTTCCTTCCTTCCTCCCTCCCTCCCTCCCTCCCTCCTTTCCTCCTTTCCTCCCTCCCTCCCTTCCTTCCTTGACTCGGTTAAAACCTAAAAGTTTAGCTACTGTGAGAATGATCTGAATGCTGCTGCAGTTTTTTCTACTTTTACGCATAAACGAGTGAATAAAACTACTCGTTGAGAGGAAGCCATGAACACAGACAGTATTTCTGACACACTTTCCAATAATTACCGACCACATTCAAGCTGAACATGCAGGAACGTTTCTGGGTTTAGTGGATTTGGACGGTTCGGTGGGAGTTCAGCTGAGAACGTAATTCTGCAGAGTCCAAAACCACAACACAGGGAGGGAGAGCGTGAGCAGGAAACTAATGAAGCTAATCAGCAATCCAAAACCAGAACCCACACAATCAGGACATGTTTCCAAAACCACACACATACACACACACACACACACACACACACACACACACACACACACACACACACACACACACACACACACACACACACACACACTCAGGACATCAGGGAGAGTTTAACGACAGTGTTTCGTGGGAACTCGCTGCAGGTAACAGAAACCTGTTCAGCATCACAGTCAGAAACGATTTAACAACTAACAGAGTTTCCAGCTCACCAGGATCCTTGTTTTTTTTCCCCAGAATGCATCACTGCGTCCCCCCATACTGGGTTTCAGGTCGACTCGCTCGATGTTGCCTGGAGTTAAATCACTGACGAAGAGATGCAGCGTTTACTGTGAAATATTTACACTTTAAAGCTGAATTTATCAAACTTTAAGATTTACACCGAAGACTTCAGAGGAAAAAAAGGTTAAATTCAAAGACTCCTACTTATAATAACCACTGGTGCCACCTCAGAGATAATTAGAAACACCTTCAGGAACCCTAGAACCTCCTTAATGATCACAACAATAATCCTAGAACCACCTAAAGACGCCACTTACACTCACAGGACTCTTATAGAGCCGGGTCAGTGATCAGTAGACCTGATTTAAGGTCAGATGAGAACTAGAACCACCTCAACGCTGCTAGAACCTCCTAATGACTGCTAGAACCTCCTAAACGCTGCTAGAGCCTCCTTATGACTTCTAGAACCACCTAAAGACTGCTAGAGCCTCCTAATAACTTCTAAAACGAACTAAACGCTGCTAGAACCTCCTAAACGCTGCTAGAACCACCTAAAGACTGCTAGAACCTCCTAAAGACTGCTAGAACCTCCTAATAACTTCTAGAACCTCCTCAACGCTGCTAGAACCTCCTTATGACTTCTAGAACCACCTAAAGACTGCTAGAGCCTCCTAATGACTGCTAGAACCTCCTAAACGCTGCTAGAGCCTCATAATGACTTATAGAACCTCCTAAAAGACTGCTAAAACCTCCTAAAGACTGCTAGAACCTCCTAATGACTTCTATAACCTCCTAAATGCTGCTAGAACCTCCTAATGACTTCTAGAACCTCCTAAATGCTGCTAGAACCTCCTAATGACTTCTAGAACCTCCTAAATGTTGCTAGAACCTCCTAATGACTTCTAGAACCTCCTAAATGTTGCTAGAACCTCCTAATGACTTCTAGAACCTCCTAAACGCTGCTAGAACCTCGATCACTGAAATCCCGTGTGGTCACATATAGAGATCTGTGCGGATCTCGTGCGACCACACAGGATTTCGATGATGTTTACAGCTTTAGCAGCAGAGTAAAAGCCATCAGTAAGTGTTTATTTTAATAAACTCCTGGTGTACTTACAAACTTTCCAATGCATCGATTTATGAGTAAAGACCCAATTTGTACTACTGTAGAAGTTTGATAACATTATTAGTGGAGTAATTAGGAGATACTCTGGTGGGTCCGTTAGCGCCTGTACTAAGCCATGCGGCTGATGGCTCTAACTCCACCAGTTTAGACGTCATGGTGCATATGATACTAGGTCGAAATTACGCCGAACCTCGCTTTAAGTCCCAAATTGTACTGTTGGCAGTTTGATAAATACATCCTGACCCTTCTTAATGTCCACTAAGACCATCTAATGACTCCTAGAGCCTCTTCAGTTACCGGCGCTTTGTGAGTAGAAGTAAGTCTATAATAAATTCAGTCTTCTTTAATCCTCCCATTGTTCTCGAGTCAAGGAAGGAAAGGAGGAAGGAAAGGAGGAAAGGAGGAGGAAGGAAGGAAGGAAAGGAGGGAGGAAGAAGGAAGGAAAGGAGGAAGGAAGGAAGGAAAGGAGGGAGGGAGGAAGGAAAGGAGGAAGGAAGGAAAGGAGGAAAGGAAGGAAAGGAGTAAGGAAGGAAGGAAAGGAGGGAGGAAAGGAGAAAGAAAGGAAGGAAAGGAGGGACGGAGGAAGGAAAGGAAGGATGGAAGGAAGGAAGAAGGAAGGAAAAGTTGGAGGGAGGGAGGAAAGAAGGATGGAGGGAGGGAGGAATGAAAGGGAGGAAAGGAAGGATGGAAGGGAGGAAGAAGAAGGAAAAGAGGAAGGAGGGAGGAAGGTAGGGGGAGGAAGGAGGGAAGGAAAAGAAGGAAGGACAGAAGGATGAAAGACGAAAGCGAGAGGAAGGAAAGAAAAAGAAGGAGGGAGGGAGGAAGGACAGTTTAACTGGGTGATGTTGAGGCTCGTAAGTACTGAAACACTGAAGACTTTCAACTTTATAGTCTGACTCCAGTATTTTATAGACTGTGTTTAAATGTGTCCACTCGTATGCAAACAATAATAAATGAATAAATAATGGATTCAACATTTCCCAACTCAATTTTACTGACAGCGTTTTGGCCCTGCTGATGTTTCACAGCATTGTTTCTGTCCATTATAAATATTCTTTACACGGTGAAGTGGTGACAGAAGATAATTACAAACACATTTTAAAAGCATACAATGGAAATACAGATATATAAGAGATGTTCTGGTGTTTTAAAGTTTAAAGGAACTCATTGGGAGTGTGTGTTTTACCTCCCGTTGATGAATGAAGGTTCATGGAAGAAGGTAGGAGGGAGGAAGGATGGAAGGGAGGGAAGGAAGGAAGGTAGGAGGGAGGGAAGGATGGAAGGAATGAAAGAAGGGAGGAAGGCATGAAAGAAGGGAAGAAGGAAGGGAAGAAAGGAAGAAGGAAGAAGGAAGGAAGGAAGGTAGGAGGGAGGGAAGGAAGGAAGGTAGGAGGGAGGAAGGAAGGTAGGAGGGAGGAAGGTAGAAGGAAGGAAGGTACGAGGGAGGGAGGGAAGGAAGGAAGGACGGTAGGAGGGAGGAAGGAGGGAGGGAAGGGAGGAAGGAAAGAAGGAAGGAAGGTAGGAGGGAGGAAGAAGGAAGGAAGGTAGGAGGGAGGGATGGAAGGAAGGAAGGTAGGAGGAAGGAAGGATGGAAGGGAGGAAGAAGGAGGGAAGGTAGGAGGGAGGGAGGGAGGGAGTGTGTGTTTTACCTCCCCGTTGATGAAATGAAGGTCATGGAAGAAGGAAGGAAGGAAGGGAAAGGAGGGAGGAAGGAAGGGAGGAAAGGAAAGGAGGGAGGAAGGAAGGAAGGAAGGGAGGAAGGAGGGAGGGAGGGGAGGAAGGAAGGATAGAAGGGAGGAAGGGAGGAGGGAAGGAGGAAGGAGGGAAGGTAGGAGGGAGGAGGGAAGGAATGAAGGTAGGAGGGAAGGAGGAAGAAGGACGGAAGGTAGGAGGGAAGGAAGGTAGGAGGGAGGGAGTGTGTATTTTACCTCCCGTTGAGCCGCTCTGTCGACTCCCCAGATGAATGAAGGTTCGAGGGGAAACTCGGAGAGCAGCGGGAGTTCCAGGGATAAGAAGATATTTTCTGCTTCATAACTGCTGCAGAGGAAACGCCGAATTGACTTAAAACCTCAACCATTTATGAGCCCACAAAGTCGCTCTGCATTTCACGCTCGGTGAAGGAGCTCAAAGTCTCAGTGTGTTGGTGACGTCGCGTTTCCAGTAGAAACATGCAGCATCTGTTAGTCCTCAACTCAAAGTTCATTTGTATGTGTTTTAAAGTCCTGACTGTCTGTAGGAAGGAAAGGAGGAAGGAAGGAAGGGAGGATGGAGGGAGGAAGAAGGAAGGAAAGGAGGAAGGAAGGGAGGATGGAAGGGAGGAAGAAGGAAGGAAAGGAGGGAGGATGGAAGGGGAGGAAGAAGGAAGGAAAGGAGGGAGGAAGAAGGAATGAAAGAGGGGAGTAAGGAAGGGAGGAAGAAGGAAGGACGTAAAGAAGGAGGGAGGGAGGGAGGGAGGGAGGAAGGACAGAAGGAAGGAAGAAAGGGGGATGGAGGAAGGAAAGAAGGAGAGAAGGAGGGAGGAGGAATGGAGGATGGAAGGGAGGAAGAAGGAAGGAAAGGAGGGAGGAAGGAAGGAATGAAGGAGGAGGAAGGAAGGGAGGAAGAAGGAAGGAAAGGAGGGAGGGAAGGAAGGAAGGAAGGAAGAAAGGGGGATCCAATATCAATTTATTGACCGATAATCTTAATTATGCAGAATATATTAACACAAGATATGTAATGGAGGCTGTGATATTTAATAGTTTATACAATGACATCAGTGCAGTGAAACAGAACGCTGTAAAGCAGAGTCTGAATGGAACGTAGCTCTTCTGCTCTACATGAGGAACTATAAAACAGTGAAAAGCTGCAGCCAGAGGTTAGATAAGCAGGTTTTAACGGCAGCGTCAGTAAAAGTAAGAAACACACTGTGAGTAAGAACCTGATGAGGCTGATATTCATCCAGCTAACAGATTTAACCCTCCTGATGTCCTCGAGTCAAAGGAGGAAGGGAGGGAGGATGGGAGGAAGGGAGGGAGTAAGGTAGGTAGGAAGGAAACGGATGGAATGAGGAAGGAAGGAGGGAGGAAGGAAGGAAGGAAGGAAAGAAGGATGGAAGGAGGAAGAAAGGAGGGAAGGAAAGAAGAGAGAAGGAAAGAAGAAGAGGACAGAAAAGAGAGAAGGATGGAGGGAGGAAGGAAAGGAAGGAAGAAAGGGGGATGGAGGAAGGAAAGAAGGAGTGAAGGAAAGAAAGAGAGGAGGGAGGAAGAAGGAAGAAGGAAGGAAAGGAGAGAGGAAGGATGGAGGGAAGGAAGTAGGGAAAGAAAGGAGGGAGGAAGGAAAGGAAGGACGGAGGAAAGAAGGAAGGAAGGTACGACGGAGGGAGGAAAGAGGGAGGGAGGAAGGAAAGGAAGGAAGAGAAGGGGGATGGAGGAAGGAAAGAAGGAAGGGAGGAAAGAGAGAGGAAGGAAAGAAAGAGAGAAGGAAGGAGGGAGGAAGGACAGACGGAAGGAAGGAAGGGAGGAAAGAAGTAACAGTCAAAACAGACAGAGTCAATTTGACCCGGGAGGACGACACGAAGGTAGCGATGAGTTTTTGAGGATTTGAAACAGGTTTGTCCTCTGAGGCCACCGTACAGTAGATATCTTCTTCCTCTTCTTCTGACTGACATCATCACCTGCATCACGACTTCTAATCGGACGTCAGTGTGATCTAAAAGAGAGAGCGGCCGGTCCTCTCATCATCATCATCATCATCATCATCATCGTCGTCCTCCTCTTCCTCCTGAAACTCCTCCAGCAGCTTCCTCACTGATGCATAATGTAGACGAGGTCGCCGCCTGCTCAGCTCCATTTAGAATAAGGCTGAGATGCATTATGTAGATGAAATGAATATTTTTGGGACGTCATGCTCCTGCTTTCACCTCGCTCCCAGACCAGGAACTGATAGATGAAGGGGTTTTTTTTCTTCTTCTGCAGCCTGAACTCTTCCTCTGCGTTTCTGGGGATAGTACCTGGTACCTGCTGCTCCTCCATCAGGGATAGTACCTAGTACCTGGTACCTGCTGCTCCATCAGGGATAGTACCTGGTACCTGCTGCTCCATCAGGGATAGTACCTGGTACCTGCTCCTCCATCAGGGATAGTACCTGTACCTGCTGCTCCTCCATCAGGGATAGTACCTGGTACCTGCTCCTCCATCAGGGATAGTACCTGGTACCTGCTCCTCCATCAGGGATAGTACCTGGTACCTGCTGCTCCTCCATCAGGATAGTACCTGGTACCTGCTGCTCCATCAGGGATAGTACCTGGTACCTGCTCCTCCATCAGGGATAGTACCTGGTACCTGCTCCTCCATCAGGGATAGTACCTGGTACCTGCTGCTCCATCAGGATAGTACCTGGTACCTGCTGCTCCATCAGGGATAGTACCTGGTACCTGCTGCTGCTCCATCAGGGATAGTACCTGGTACCTGCTCCTCCATCAGGGATAGTACCTGGTACCTGCTGCTCCTCCATCAGGGATAGTACCTGGTACCTGCTGCTCCTCCATCAGGGATAGTACCTGGTACCTGCTGCTCCTCCATCAGGGATAGTTTTAGTATCTGCTCTGCCGAGGTTCCAAGCGAGCCGAGCCGATACTAAATGTGACGTCAACAGACTGCCGGCCACTGATTGGTCAGAAGAGTTGTCGCTGGAAGAGTCATGAGCCGTCCCACACAAGAATCAAACCCGGCATTTTTAATACCGGCAACAGCGTTACAGCTATACAGCTCAATGTTCTTACTTAATGTGTGACAGAAAGCCTCATACAGCAGCAGGAAGGAAGGAAGGAAGGAAGAATAGAAGGAAGGAAGAAGGAAGGAAGGAAGGAAGGAAGGAAGGAAGACAGAAAGCCTCATACAGCAGCAAGTACACCATCGCCTCCATGTCCTCCATTGTTTATGTGTTTTGTGTCGCGTATAAAACGAAGTCACGGCAGTTTCGCGGAGCCGTTGCTATGACGACCCCGCCCACGTTGAGTAGGTACTTTGTTGTAATGGAAAAGGTTCCTGGTACCGAGGCGAGTCGAGGCGAGCCGAGTCGTGCTGGAACTGTGTAGTGGAAAAGTCCAATGTTAGTCTTTAGAGTTGAGTTGTAGTTTAGTTTCAATCATCAGCTGTAACCATAGAAACAGTAACTTATAACTAAGTACAATTTTGAGGTACTTTATTGAGTATTTTTCCATTTGTCATATCCTGCCAAGACTTTCTTTGAGTTTGAACTCTTTAGTGTAGTTCTTGTTTTATTTTGAAATATTTTTTTGTTTTCTTTTTTTACTTCCTTTTGTTTTCCGCCTTTAGTTGATTCCCTCGTGTGTTTCACCTGCGTCTCGTTGGCTCACCTGTGTTCAGTTTGTAATTATCTCTGATGTATTTAAGTCCAGTTTTCAGTTCAGTTCTTGTTTTGTTTTCTCAGTCAGCTGTTTGTTTTTTGCCTCATCGTCCCTGAATAAAAACCTTATTTCCATCTTTGTTTCGTTTTGTCTCAGTAGCAGCGATACGTAAGATAAAGAAAAATCCGTCACAGTTTTCCAGAACTGGAGTTGACGTCTGCAGATGTTTTGTTCAACCAACAGTCGACTGATTAGAGCGAGAGGAAGACTTTTATTCACACAGTGTAGTTCGTGATTCTCTGACTGAGTCTCACAGCTGTGCATTGAAACACAGTACTGCTGCAGCTGTTTGAGACTCTGCAGAAAAACGACTCTCCTCCTGAAATAAACCAAACATCACTGTAACGTGTAGCGTAGTGATGACAAAGCATGAAGATGATATATGTTGTAGGTTTTATTTCACACATCGGTCTCCTCACCTCCCTGTAATGTGCACGTTTTATAGGGTTTGTTTGGTTAAAAGAAGACAAATACTGAGACTGTACAAAATATTGAACCAGGGGTGTTAAACCAGGCGGGGAGTTCTGGTCCTCTGAAATGATGCCAACGCGGGAGGTTAACTTAAAACTGCATTCTATCAAAAGCCACCAGGGGGCGACCGTTTTGGTGTCAAAAGGACTTCCGTCTCTATACAAGTCAATGGAGAATTCACCAACTTCTCACTTGATTTCTAACCTCAGTAAACGTTTTCAAAATGTGTTTATGGTCTCAATCGCTAGTTTAAAGCCTTCTTCAATGCAGTATGATGTTCATTTGGGACATTTGGCCTCCCTGATTTTATATGTGACGATAAAGCAGGGTATGTATTAGGGCGTGACTACGTCGTGATTGACAGGTTGATTGGTTCACAGGTTCAGGAGGGCGCCTCATGCTCCTCCTGATGCCCATATAAGTAGAATCCATGTTTTTATTTTTCCCAGCATGCACCTGAAATTTCAAGATGGCGCTGCTCAGATCCGAAACTATTGGCTTCCGAGCAGCAGTCCACAAACCAATGGGTGACGTCACGGATGTTATGTCCATTATATATACAGTCTATGGGTTAAACTCATTTCAGTTCAGGGGCCACAAAGTATTGACGCCCTGCACACCTTCATCATTATTTATCATTTCTACAAATTTTCACTTTTATTTACCTGTCTATTGATCTTTTTGTGTTTTATGGTCCGGTCAATCATCAATAACATGTTGAAACTAAAACTATTAACAGTCTTAAGACATGAAGAAAACTAATCTGTTTAAACTGAATCGTTGATTATCAGGGTTAGTTGTATTAAAGTATTAAAGGTCAGCAGCTGATTGGTTAATAACTGATCAGGTGACATGTTGACTTTCCTCCTGCTTGTCTGAGTTTCTGGCTGCATATTGGATTTTTTTCTTCTTCTTTTTTATTGCGGGGGAAACCAGGTCAGAGCGTCTTTGCTAAATTAAAAACTAATCCCTGAAAATCTGAGAAAATATTTATGCTTCATATCACTTATCAAAGAGAGAGAGACTGAGAGAGAGAGAGAAAGTAAGAGTTCAGTTCAGTTCATGCTGCACCTCATATTCAGCCTGTCAGTCAAAGCCATCACATCTCTTCTTTTTTTCAACACCTCTCTCCATTTCCCTCTTTCACATCCAGCCTGCCTCTCTCTCTCTCTCTCTCTCTCTCTCTCTCTCTCTCTCTCTCTCTCTCTCTCTCTCTCTTTCTCTCTCTTTCTCTCCAGTCATTTTCATATGTAGGTCGAATCGCTGCATTAAATGTAAATGTCCCTCATGCATAACAGAGCAGGCCTCCCTCAGAAATACAGAAAATTATACACCTCCATCCACTTCAAACGTCCGCTGTGTGTGTGTGTGTGTGTGTGTGTGTGTGTGTGTGTCCTAGCGTGACCCTGCAGCCGCCTCAGGAGTCGTTATCAGCTCTTATTGAAGCAGTTCAGTGGCTTTAATGAAATTGAGCGGACAGGTACACCTCAGCTCAGGTGTCACCATGGAGACCAGAGAGATGAAGTGCTGCGAAAACTTTATCAAAGACTTTCACTAATAAAAACTTTATTTATATGACACATTTCAGACAAAGAAGATGCAACGAAAAACATTAAAGACTGAACAATACCTTTACAACTGGGTCAGTCACCATGGTAACTTAAACTCAGGGTCCGTCACCAAGGTAACAAACTCAGGGTCAGTCATCATGGTAACTTAAACTCCGGGTCAGTCACTATGGCAACTTAAACTCAGGGTCAGTCACCATGGTAACTTAAACTCTGGGTCAGTCACTATGGCAACTTAAACTCAGGGTCAGTCACCATCGTAACTTAAACTCTGGGTCAGTCACCGTGGTAACTTAAACTCTGGGTCAGTCACTATGGCAACTTAAACTCTGGGTCAGTCACCGTGGTAACTTAAACTCAGGGTCAGTCACCATGGTAACTTAAACTCGGGGTCAGTCACCATGGTAACAAACTCGGGGTCAGTCACCATCGCAACTCAAACTCTGGGTCAGTTACTATGGCAACTTAAACTCTGGGTCAGTCACCATGGTAACAAACTCTGGGTCAGTTACTATGGCAACTTAAACTCTGGGTCAGTCACCATAACAACTTAAACTCAGGGTCAGTCACCATCGTAACTTAAACTCTGGGTCAGTCACCGTGGTAACTTAAACTCTGGGTCAGTCACTATGGCAACTTAAACTCTGGGTCAGTCACCGTGGTAACTTAAACTCAGGGTCAGTCACCATGGTAACTTAAACTCGGGGTCAGTCACCATGGTAACAAACTCGGGGTCAGTCACCATCGCAACTCAAACTCTGGGTCAGTTACTATGGCAACTTAAACTCTGGGTCAGTCACCATGGTAACAAACTCTGGGTCAGTTACTATGGCAACTTAAACTCTGGGTCAGTCACCATAACAACTTAAACTCTGGGTCAGTCACCATGGTAACTTAAACTTGTGGTCAATCACCATGGTAACTTAAACTCGGGGTCAGTCACCATGGTAACTTAAATTCGGGGTGTTACCATGGTAACCGACTGAAGCTAACCTGCTCGCTGGCAGCTCTTCTTCTTGAGTTTCTGTCTCTCAGAGTTCAGATGTTCATATTTCAGCAGCTTCACTGATTGTTGTGGAGCTGAGAAACAAACTTTATAAATATATATGAATATTTTATATCTAGTGAACTTTTTAACCTCGACTCCTTTTCAAGTGCAAATGAGCAAACACATGATCAGACTGAGAGCTCACAGTCGTGTCTCTATATACATTTTAAATCTTTAATATATTTCTCATCTTCGGCTGCCTACTGTGTTTTGTCCCCGTCACATTAAACCGAACAAATGTGTTTAAAATGTAATGAAGCTGCAGCCTGATACACTTTATCATCATTAAGGGAATGTAAGTCTGCTAAATGATGAATTAATGAGCAACGCTGAATAAAACATGACTGAGTTAACTTACTGACACTCTTTGTTTTAAAGATGAATGTGCATCGTCTGTATACATATGCATTAATATCTCAACGTCCGCTGGATTCAAATGGAGGCTCTGCTTTTTATTTACCTGTTGCTATGGTGACTGCACATGCTCAGTAGCGTCTGCCTTACACAGAAAACATGATCACTGTTATTAGTCTTTGTTTCTGGTTCTTAACAAACTACCATGACCAAACTCAAGATGATCAACGGGATATGTTCTCGCTTTTTAAGAAATCCTGGATTGTTTTATCTTAAATGATGAAAGTTAATTAAACAAACATCCTGTGACGAGTATAAACTTCATATAAGGAGCTCTGATCAGTTTGCAGTGACTGAAGCAGCTGATGAACAAACGAGGCTTTTGATCAGGATCTTTTCATGTCAATAATTTCTTTATGAACCATAAACAAACCTTTTCATAACCCTGCTGATCTGTCCAGGTGGTGATTTTAACGAAGCGTGTTTGAGTCGTGTTACTGGGCGGCTCCCAGTTTAACCAGCGTGTTAATGGAAAGCACTGACGAGAAAAAAAAAAAAAGCCTGAAATCTCCAGTTTCTCAGTAATAGATCACACTTCCAGGATTTATCGGCGTGTGATTCGAAGCACACGGCGAAGAAGTCAGTGAACCAGAAGCTGTGCAGAGCGGCCGGCCGCTGGTGTGTGAGTCATTACTCCCTCTGCTCGCCTGAGGAGGAGGAGGAGGCGGAGGAGGAGGGAGGAAACGAAGGAGATCTGCTGTCTGATTCTCCTCTGCAGGGTCAGTGGGTTTGCCCGCAGAGAGGAGTCACATCAGGGTGAGTCCAGCTTCTGATTCTCAGTCAGCTCTTTGTCTCAGCGATGAGCCGACCTGAGCCGACGGTGTCTTTACTTCCAGGTCAGTGTGAGCGCAGCAGCATCCAGACGAGTCCTGATCAGAGTTTATCTGCAACAACAAACTATAAAACCCACAGAAACCTGAACTCAGTCTGTGATGTCACACTGAGGTTTGGGCTGATGACACATTTCCAGGCGACTGATCATCACTCACAATAAAATCTAACATATAGTCAGATCTAATCTCATCTCTGTGTTAATAACTGAGTCAATATTTTATATAAAACCCTGTTAAAGGTTTTTAAATGTTTGTTGAATCATGTTGAACTCATCGATGACTGACCGCCTTTCAACTTCTCGATTGTTTTCAGCGAGTCACTCTGGTCTCACTCTCTACACTCAGGAAATTATTGCTCTGTTAATAACGTCTGAAGACAAGCTAGTGTTAGTTTTGATCTGAGGTAGTGAGGTGTGAGGAAACACCGGATCTACCATATACAGGCAATCTGGACACACAGAGGCCCTTAAGCCTTTTTTTTGTGTAGAGCTTTATAGAAATACAACAAAAGGCTTGACCTGTTCTCTTCATGTTGATAATTATGTTTACTGTTGGAAACCTTTTATATCCAAAACTAAGTATGTGTTAAATGTGAGGTACAAGGTTTCCACCCGACAGCAGCGTGATCCAATCAGAATAGAATAAAGTTGTTTTGGGGAAATGAGCCCAGCCGCACTCTTTACCAGGAAGCTCTTGGCTCCAAACAGACAAGATGGCGCCGACCGTAAACTGCAAGTCTGGGCTTCAAACAGGCTCCAATGAAACCAGCAGGTGGCGTCACACGTACCTCCATCTTTATATGAGTCAGTGATAATAAGTGTTGGTAAGATGATGAATTCATAAATCAGTTAAACTAGATTTAAAAGCAGCATCAGGTTTGTTAAAATGTACATTTAGTATTTTTGTTGGTTTTATATCATTTGAAATGACATTTGCACCATTTTTTACCAAAAGTAAGGTGGAAGGTGGGGGGCGACAGAGAGGGCACGGAGTTTGCGGATGACATGGAGTCTCTGTTGGGACCTTTTGTGAATGTTGGTGATGTGTTGATCAAATGTCAGTTTATTGTCTATGGTGAGTCCGACTGACCTGTTCAACTGTTTGGTTATGGATGGAGGTGGGGACCAGTCCAGATGGGGGTGTGCGTGAAGTGTGGATGACCATTTCTTTCATTTGACCACGTTCAGTTCCAGAAAGTTATTGGTGCACCACTGAGTGGAGTGAGGAACGTTGGTAGGCAGTAATTGAGTTATTGTCACTGAGCAGACCGAGGATGGCAGTGTCATCTGAATACTTGTAGTATGTGGTGATTGGTGAGGGGCTGATGCAGTCATTTGTGTAGAGGGTGTAAAGGCTGCATGAATACAGAAACATCTCACCCAGAGATACTTTAAAACTCTGATTATACAGCAGCAGCCTCTCTGCCGGTGTGGATGTCATGTGAGGACAGAAGCGACATCGCCGTCCTCCTCCTCCCTCTTCAATCAGCAGCGGTTCCCCGGCTGATCTCTGGGTGCATTTACATTCATGCAGCAGTGGCGGCGGCTCGCTTATCTGAATGTAAATGTGAGAGCGAGATTATTGCAGAGCGAGGAGAGTCTCTGGTGGGCGGACAGACGACGTGTCCACAGCCAGGTCACTGAAACGATCTGCATCCCAAACACACTGTTAGGAAAGTAATGAGCTGAAACCTGAGGGAATTTATCATTTTGTCATTTTACTTTGAGTATAAGTGTTGAGCCTCACATGAAATAACACAATAACCTACAATATCTCACTCTATATTAATAATCTGGGGCTGTACTGGACACAAAATAGCAACATTTGGCCCTTTGAGTACATTTCAGTGCCTTCTTTTATTGTTTTTTTACAGTGTAACATGGTGTAATTTGCTTAAAGTTCACAAATTCTCCTCATCTCCAGCTCTATATTAATATTCTGTGTCTCTACTGGAATATCTTTACATGATCTCCAGTTAAAAACTCCTCATTTATCTTCTACTGGTCCTTTATGCAGCCGCTCAGTTCAGCCTCTGTCTGTTAACAGGCTGTTTTAGCTCCTGTCTCTTTAAGATAAAACACCTGCATTCATATATGTTTGTAGAAGTATAGAGCTGCAATGATTAGTAGATTAATAGCAAACTATTTTTATAATCCATTCATCATTTTTTGTCATTTTTATTACAGTCATTTATAGTTAAAAGGAAGTTAATAAATCACACAGTGTATGCTATAGTGTTTATTATAGAGCAGTGACTCAGTGAATAAGTCTCTCACTCTCGAGTCAGAAATGTCCTAAAAAGGCCACCGTACAGCAGATAAACTCTGATTAAACATTTAAATAGAACCACATTCATGCACACATCGATCCGGACCAGAATGCACTGCAGCAGGTTCAGGAAGCGACCAGCCGAGAGGAAAATAATTACGGGGAGAAACTTTCGCTCTGACGCTTCAAATGAGTTCAAATGCTCTTCCAGGTCGGTGCTTTTAACAGCCGAAGCCGTTCCAGCAGACGCTCCCAGCGGACATGAACGCAGCATTATCTCTTCCTCTGGCTCTTTGAACATGTTCACCCCCCCCCCCCCCCCCACCGCAGCATCTCTCCGAGGAGCCGGCTGTACATTACACTTGATCTACGAGGTGATGTTAAAGCCGTCCCCTGTAAGCTGTCCTACATTCAGGAAGCTTCACCTCAACTCCTGCTGCTGGGTTTAATGTTCAGGTACAGGTGGTGATCCTCAGATATACAGCAACTTAAGCCACAGCAACTTAAGTCACAGCAACTACAGCTACAGCAACTACAACTACAGCTACAGCAACTTAAGCCACAGCAACTACAGTACAGCAACTACAGCCACAGCAACTACAACTACAGCAACTACAACTACAGTAACCACAGCAACTACAACCACAGCAACTACAACCACATCAACTATATCTACAGCAACTACAACCACAGCAACTACAACTACAGCACCTACAACCACAGCAACTACAACCACAGCAACTACAACTACAGCAACTACAACCACAGCAACTACACCTACAGAAACTATAACTACAAATACAGCAACTACAGCTACAACAACTCCTCTCTCCTCCAACCAGTCGAGGCAGATGTTCTCCCACTGTGAGTCTGGTTCTGGTTCTGAGGGTTCTTCCTGTTTAAAGGGAGTTTTTTCTCTCCACTGTCACCAAGTGCTGCTCATGTGTGAATGTTGTGTCTCTTTAAATTAAACCTGAAGTTCGGTTTAGACTTGCTCTATGTGGAAAGAGCCTGGAGATGACTTTGTTGTGATTTGGCGCTTTATAAATAAAGATTGATTGATTGACTACAACTACAGAAACTACAGAAACTAGAACACCACAGCAATTACAACCACAGACACTACAACTACAGCAACTCAAGCCACAGCAAGTACAACTACAGCAACTACAACTACAGCAACTACAACTACAGCAACTACAACCACAGCAACTACAGAAAATACAACTACAGTACAACAACTACAGCAACTACAACCTCAGCAACTACAACCACAGTAACATCAGCAACTGCAGCCACAGCAAATACAACCACAGCAACTACAACCACAGCAACTACAGAAAATACAACTACAGTACAACAACTACAACTACAGCAACTACAACCTCAGCAACTACAACCACAGTAACATCAGCAACTGCAGCCACAGCAAATACAACCACAGCAACTACAGAAAATACAACTACAGTACAACAACTACAACTACAGCAACTACAACCTCAGCAAATACAACCACAGCAACTACAACTACAGCAACTACGACTCCAGGATGAACCCTTTATTTTAATTCCCACATGATTCCTGCTCCTAATTTAATAATGGCAGCACTTCATTTAGTAATTAAAACTCTCAATGTAGTCCTTTGTGTTCTCGATTCAGTTATTTATATTCTCAATGTATTAATTTAAACTCTTGATTCAGTATTTTGTTTCAGGACTGAGTTTCAATCGGAAATGACTCGATTTGTTTTTGAGCTCTTTGTCAGAAAAAGAAGGAGGCAGCAGAAAGAGACATAAAGAAGAAGAAGGACAGGAACATGACAGGAAGTAGGAGACAGATGAAGACAGGAACGTGAGTGAAAGCTCCACGAGGTTTTCAGGTGACAGGTTTTTTGTTTGTTTTTTAAGCGTGGTGACCCTTGACCTCTGGAGGCCGGCGTCTCTCCTGACGACCATCAATCAGCAGCT